>NW_027315679.1:0-42857 GCF_039878825.1 Excalfactoria chinensis
TCCGTGTGAGGAGAGACTTAGGGAACTGGGTCTGTTTAGCCTTGAGAAAAGAAGGCTGAGAGGGGACTTGATCCATGTTTATAAATACCTGAAGTGTGGGAGCCATAGTGACGAGGCTGGTCTGTTTTCAGTAGTGCGTGGGGACAGGACTAGGGGTAATGGGCTGAAACTTCAGCATAGGAAGTTCCGCACGAATGTGTGCAAGAACTTCTTTACGGTGGGTGACGGATGGAACAGGCTGCCCAGGGAGGTGGTGGAGTCTCCTTCTCTGGAGATATTCAAGACCCGCCTGGACACCTACCTGTGTGACGTGGTGTAGGGAGCCTGCTATGGCAGGGGGGTTGGACTGGATGATCTCTAGAGGTCCCTTCCAACTCCTACAATTCTGTGATTCTGTGACTCTGTAATTCTGCAAAGCTTTTGACATGGTCCCTCACCACATCCTTCTCTCTAAATTGTAGAGGTGTGTTTTTGAAAGATGGACTATTCAGTGGATTAAGAACTGGTTGGCTGGTCGCAACCACAGGGTTGTGATCTGGGTGGAAGTCGGTCACAAGCGGTGTCCCCCAAGAGCTGTTCTCAGGACCGGTGCCCTTCCCCATCTTTATCGATGACACAGACGATGGAATCAAGCACACCCTCAACAAGTCTGCAGACCACGCCAAGCTGAGCAGTGTCATCAGTACGCTGGAGGGAAGGGAAGCCACCCAGACGGACCTGGACAGGCTGGAGCAGTGGACTCACGTGAACCTCATAAGGTTCAACACGGCCAAATGCAAGCCGTTGCACTTGGCTCGGGGCAATCCCAGGTATTTATACAGACTGGAGGAGGATCTCCTTGAGAGCAGCCCTGCAGAGAAGCACTTGCGGGTCCTGATAGAGGAGAAGCTGGACATGAGCCAGCAGTGTCTGTTTACAGCCCGGCTGTTCATCATCTGCAAAAAGTCGTGGAGAACAGGAGAGATACCTGAAGACTGGAGGATAGCCAGTGTCATTCCAATCTTCGAAAAGGTCAGGAATTAGGACACAGGAAACTATAGGCCACAGGAAACTATAGGCCACTCAGGCTCAAATCCATCCCTGGGAAAGTGTTTGCAACAACTTATTCTGGATAGCATCTCAAAACAGTTGGAAAAAAAGAAGTAGTAGAAGGGCTATCCAGAGTAGTAAGCTTGGATTTACTAGGGAAAAAATCACACTTGACTACCAGGGTAGCCTTTGTAGAAGTCATGACTGGGTAGGTGTCTTAGTAATCTGGGTTAATGCTGGATCTGACAGACGTTTTGAATCACAGGATCCTGGACTGGCTTGGGTTGGAAGGGACAGTAAAGTCTATCAAGTTCCAAACTCCTGCAGTATGTTGGTTGTCACCCACTAGAGGAGGCTGCCTGGAGCCCAACCCAGTGAGGCCCTGAACATCCCCACAGAGGGCGGCTCTCTAGACATGGGGGATGTCCCATCAGCGTTGGCCTGACGTTCACGGAGAAACTAGAAAAGGGGTCAGTCTGGAAGTGCAGGGATGCTCCAGTGTGACTCCAGGACTGCAGCCCTGGACAAGGGATGGTTCGTCTCCTGCTCTGGCACGGTGACCGTTGCCAGCAGGTCAAAGAAAGCACACACTTCAGAAATTCTCCTCACTCGTTCTACATGCAGGCTTGAAGGGAATTGTGCCCTGCCTGTGCCGCTTTGCTTCTGGGAATTGTATAAGGGCTGAAGCTTTGATGTGTGAAGACTCGGATAGGAAAGGATCATAAAACCCGCGCAGCCTCAAGTGCCGGCCATGGGAGCGCTGCCACCCAGGTCAGGTTAGAACAGGGTCCTGTCCAACCGGGCCTGGACTGCCTGCAGGAATGGGTACCCACAGCTTCTCTGGGCAGCCGTGCCAGGGCCTCAGCGCCCTCCGAGCGAGGAATTCCCTCTCGCAGTTCACCCGACCTCCTCTTTTCTCAGGTCAAAACCATTCACAGGTCTGCGTAGTAACTGTGTGTTACCCACATCAAATTAATTTAATTGCAAGATCAAAAAAGTAGCCTGGGAACAGCAGTTGCTGATGGATCGGATGCTTACTAACTACTTTGGACAGGATAAATATGGCGGAATCATCAGGAATGTAGGTTAACCGCGCGTTCCCCAGGAAGATTACCAAGTTTTAAATGTGTAGTTTAAGGTTTTGATTCCCAGTACTAAATGTTTATTACAGGTCAATGTGTTCCGTACACAAAGTTAAAAAATAGAACTACAGAGGCAGACTAGGTTGTTTTCAACTATGATGTCCAAGCAGCAGTTATTTTAATTTGGGCCTAAGACAATAATGCCACCGTGTGCTTCTGTGCTCCCGACGTGCAGATATCTTGAGTGTCTTCCTGCCAGTGATACCGTTCCCCCTTGTCCTGTGGCCATCAGAGCCTGGGAAGTCGGTCAGCACACGCACTAGAAATGCCGGCTGCGCTGTTGACCCGCAGGCCTTTCCTAGACTCTCTGCTGTGCCGTCCCAGCATGGGCGCGGTGCGGAAGGCCTGAGGGAGGCCATCCTTGCTCCCCAAGGATGCTGTCAGCACCGGGCCCCTGGCTCCGCACTACCCACAGGAGCCACCGCCCTCCTGCGTGTGTGCCGCGCCCTCAGCCCCGTGAGGTGGTGACCGTGATGTCACAGTGGTGGCAGGGAGCGGCCATTGTGACCCGCGGGGCCGGGAGCAGAGCTAAGGCTGCTGGGCTGGGGCCGAGCTCAGTGCGGCCTGGTGAGGTGTGGAGAGAGCACTGACTCTCTTGTTTCTCGCCGATGATGCCAAGCATGTTCCAAGGGAACAAGGAGGAGGCGCCCAACTCTGGGGAGCCAGGTGAGAGCACCGTATCCCTGCACGCAGCTCCCCACTGCTGGGCAGAGGGCTGCTGGGGCTCTGCCTGTAGCTGGGAGGGGGGGAAGGGGCGAGCAGGGGCTCCCCAGCGCCACGGACAGGCAGGGCCCCTCTGCTCGGGCCCAGCCAAGCCATGGCTGACTACTGGCACCACTAGGCCTGCAATGCCCCAGGGACAGCCGGCCCTGCCAGGTGCTCACCGCTGCTCACGGTTGCTCTCTCCTTCCTCTGCAGAGTGCGTGCTGTGCCGCAGGGCACGGGTCAACCCGGACACCTGCGGGCAGATGGTTGCCACCGGTGGGCTCTGTGCCCACCAGTTCTGCTTGGTAAGTTCGCTCAAGGCCTCGGGCTCCTGCCAGGGATGCTCCCTGCCTTCCTGGCCTCACGAGATCACACTCTTTTCTCTCCTACAGTTCTTTGCCGATGGCCTTTTGGAGTGGCGAACCCCGCTGGGAGAACTTTTTGGCTTCTCCCTTCATGCCGTCCAGCATGCAGTTCAGCTGGCTGACCAGAAGGTGAGGACCCAAACAAAGTGATCGCAGCCTTTCCAACCGGCTCTGGGACAAAGTCCCACCACAGCAGACCAGCCTCTGTGGTGGGACTCTGCGCCCTGCCCGGAGAAGCGGGGTCAGCCACGGAGGCCCCGAGCCCTCCACTGATGGGGACTGGTCTGCTCTTTGCAGCACTGCTTTGTCTGCGGCGAGAGGGGAGCTACCATCAGCTGCGCGCAGACAGGCTGTGAGCGCAGCTTCCATCTGCCCTGCGCCGAGGACGGGGAGTGTGTCACCCAATATTTTGGGCAGCACCGGTAAGGGCTGGCAGCAGCAGCCAAGCTGCCGTCCCTCCCTGTTCCTCCCGGGGAGGAACCCGCAGCAACAGCTCCCAGCATCCTGCCAGAGCCAGAGCCCAGGCCTGGAGCTCTCTCCTGGTCCTCTGCCCTCCTTACCGCGCTTCTCACCGTGCCCATCCCTTTCTGTCCTCCTGCCCAGGTCCTTCTGCTGGGAGCATCGCCCTCGACAGGCAGCGGAGGCAGCTCCATCTCAGAACACCTCCTGTGTCATCTGCCTGGAGCCTGTGGGGGACAGCACGTCCTACCACACCATGATGTGCCCGGTGTGCAAACAGGCCTGGTTCCACCGGGGCTGCATCAGGGTAGGAGCTCTCCCCTTGTCTTGCGGGCACAGCTGGTGCTCAGCAGCACCCAGCCTTGCTCACGCTCACGCTCACACTCCTTGTGCTTCTCCTGCAGAAACATGCCTTGCACGCTGCCACCATGCGCTTCTTCTGCCCCGTCTGTGGAGGAAGAACGCAGTTCAGGTCCCAAATGACCACGCTGGGGATCCAGATCCCAGTCAGGTTGGTGTCCTTCTGCCCGGCTCTGCAGACACTCGGGCACAGGAGCTGTGCCAGCCCCGGCAGGCCCAGTCCCTTGCCGTCCTGAGAGCATTGGTCTCGGCTTCATGAAGAAGCTGAGAATGAGCTCAAGGCGGATGCCCTGGATCTGCCTTACGCCTGGGGCACTGGGGACTCATCACATTCCCTCTGTTCTCTGGCAGACGACCATCCTGGTGGGACGATGAGGACTACCAGCCGCTGCGAGAGAGGCACAGGCGGTGTGATGCCAAGATGTGCATCTACCTCGGAGGCAGGGAGAGAGCACAGGAAGCGGGGTGAGTGACCTCCGCAGTCCTCTGGGGCTCTGCGTGGGATCTCAGCCTCAGCACAGGCTGGGGGAGCAAGGATTGAGTGCCAGAGCCGTGCCGGCTGCTCCCCGCCTTGGCTTGCTTTGTCCTCACAGCCACAACCCCTTTGCTTCCGCAGGCGCTGGCAGCTGCTGCTCTGCAGCTCCTGTGGCTCAGAAGGCACGCACCGGAACTGCACCTTCTGGGCCACCGGCGGCAGCAGCTGGGAGTGCGACACCTGCGCTGCTGCGGGCACCGGTAAGAGGCAAAGAGCCGCGTGCCTCGGGACGGGTGCTCACGGTGGCCTTGCCACAGTCTCTCTGCCCCATGGGGGATGGCAGCCCGGCCTGCCCTGGGGCTGCATGTTCATCCTGCTGAGCTTCCCGTCTCTCCTTACAGCTTCCCGCACCGACTCTGAGCCGGACGCCTCCAGCACTTCCAGCCGGGAGGTACCAGTGCCTCAGTGTCACATCATTACAGGACCTGAAAACACCAGCTCCGGTCCTGCTAGGCGGGCAGCGTCCAGCCCACCCTGCAGCTCCCAGCTGCCTGAGCTCAGCGTCCAGCCCAGAGCGCCGGCGACTGAGCAGACTGGCACCCGCTCCCGTCCATCTGAGGAGCGGGACGCCTCTCAGCAGCGCCGAGGACGCGGCGGCAGGAGACGGGCACCAGCTGCAGGTGCCGAGACCTGCTCCCAGAGCCCCAGCAGACGGGGGCCAGCGCGGGCCTGCAGAAGATCCTCGGTACCCGCGCCCACCGAGCGTCCCAGACAGAGGGGGACCGGCCGCACGAGGAGCCGCTCCCCATTGCAAGGCCGTGCCTCGGGCTCCCGGGCTCGGCCCCAGAGACGTCGCGGAGGGAGCCGTACGACGGCCCGAGGTGCTCGGAGCAGCACCCGCACCTCGGCCACGCCAGCACCGTCCGTGTCCTCGAGGGCTTCCCCGCTGCCTGCACGCCGGACACCATCCAGGCAGCGAAGGCGGGCGAACACTCGAAGCCGATCCCCAGTGGGGCGTCGGGCTTCAGCTTCCCGCAGCCGGCCCCGAGGAGGCCGTGGCAGCCGGTCCAGGCAGCGGAGAACGGCCCGGACACGAAGCCGCTCCCGGGCAAACCAGCGGAGAAGACGTCCCCGCAGACGGTGCTGAAGGCAGCGCAGTAGCAGCCGTGTCCCAACCCCACATGACGGCTGCGGTCTCGAGCGGCAAGTCAACCTTGGAGAGAGACCACCCGGACGAGCTTCGATCGTCAGCGGACCAGCCCGGGCACAAAGCCGCTCCCGGGCAAACCACCGGAGAAGACATCCCCAAAGCTAGACCCAGAGGTGGCACCGAAGCAGCCGTGTCCCATCCCCACGTGATGGCTGCTGTCCCAGGCGGCAGAGAAAGTCAACCTTGAAGAGAGTCCACGTGTGTTAACTTCATCCTTCCGTGGACCAGCCCGGGCACAAAGCCGCCCCCGGGCCCAACATCAGAGAAGACATCCCCACAACCAGCCCCAAAGACAGCGCGGAAACAACCGTGTCCCATCCCCCCCCGATTTTTATGATTCCCCCATTTAAAAAAAAATAAATAAACCCTTAACATACACCCCACATCTTGGCTTCGTTGTTCTCTGCTTTGTCCTGGGGTGGGGAGTGTTAGGAGCCAAGACCACAGGGCTGTCTTCTCCCCAGCGCCTTCCCAGATGTTTGCCACGGAGTTATCTTTAGGTCCATCTGCGTCTGTGACGGGGGTGAAAAAGGGGAAAAAGGGGCGGTGACGGAGGTGCCTCGATGGTTTACAGGCCAGTTCAGGCCGTTTCCGTGACCAACGGGGAAAGGGGACCCACAGACCCACACCCTGGAGAAGGGGAAAGGGGAAAAGGAGGGAGGGGTAGGGAGGTGGGAGACGGGCCTGAAAACAAAAGGGTGGCAGCAATCTGAGGAGGAAAGTCAGTTTCCTAAAGATGATATCAGAATGCAAGGTAACACAGTGTAACACTTGGTGTAACCCTTGACTGCCCAGGTTAGCTGCTTCAGAGCCACCCCAGCCAGAACAGCAGCGACTGACTGCAAGGTACAGGCAGAGGGGTTTCAGTCCGTTCCTTTTCTGGGAGACCAAGAGGGGATGCGAAACAGCCAGCGTGGCTTCACCAACATCAGATCTTGCCTGACCACTCTTGTGGCCTTCTGTGATGGAGGGATGGCAGTCGGTGGATGGGGGAAGGGTGATGGATGTCATCTTCCTAGAAGATGACTGGGAGAAAAGGAGGTTATCAGGAGTACTCAGCATGGGTTCACCAAGGGGAGGTCGTGCTCGACCAACCTGGTGGCCTTTTATGAAGATGTCACTGGCTGGGTGGACGGGGGGAGAGCGGTAGATGTAGTCTACCTTGATTTCTGTAAGGCTTTTGATACTGTCCCCCATGGCATCCTTATAACAAAGCTGAAGAAGTATGGGATAGACGAGTGGACGGTGAAGTGGATCGAGAATTGGCTGACTGGCAGAGCGCAGAGGGTTGTTGTTGGCGGTGCGGTGTCCGGCTGGAGGCCTGTGACTAGCGGCATCCCCCAGGGGTCTGTACTGGGTCCGGTCTTGTTCAACATCTTCATCAATGACCTTGATGAGGGGATAGTGACCACCCTCAGCAAGTTTGCTGATGACACGAAGTTGGGAGGATTGGCTGACACGCCTGAAGGCTGTGCTGCCATTCAGCGAGACCTGGACAGGCTGGAGAGCTGGGCAGTAAGAAACCGGATGAGGTTTAACAAAAGCAAGTGTAGAGTCTTGCACCTAGGTAGAAATAATTGCATGCACCAGTACAGGCTGGGGGAAGACCTGCTGGAGAGGAGCTCTGCTGAGAGGGACCTGGGCGTCCTGGTGGACGACAGGTTGGCCATGAGCCAGCAGTGTGCCCTTGTAGCCAAAAAGGCCAATGGCATCCTGGGGTGCATTAAAAAGAGCGTGGCCAGCAGGTCGAGGGAGGTGATCCTCCCGCTCTACTCTGCCCTGGTAAGGCCTCATCTGGAATACTGTGTCCAGTTCTGGGCTCCCCAGTACAAAAAAGACAGGGATCTCTTGGAAAGAGTCCAGCGGAGGGCCACAAAGATGGTGAAGGGCCTGGAGCATCTTCCGTGTGAGGAGAGACTTAGGGAACTGGGTCTGTTTAGCCTTGAGAAAAGAAGGCTGAGAGGGGACTTGATCCATGTTTATAAATACCTGAAGTGTGGGAGCCATAGTGACGAGGCTGGTCTGTTTTCAGTAGTGCGTGGGGACAGGACTAGGGGTAATGGGCTGAAACTTCAGCATAGGAAGTTCCGCACGAATGTGTGCAAGAACTTCTTTACGGTGAGGGTGACGGATGGAACAGGCTGCCCAGGGAGGTGGTGGAGTCTCCTTCTCTGGAGATATTCAAGACCCGCCTGGACACCTACCTGTGTGACGTGGTGTAGGGAGCCTGCTATGGCAGGGGGGTTGGACTGGATGATCTCTAGAGGTCCCTTCCAACTCCTACAATTCTGTGATTCTGTGACTCTGTAATTCTGCAAAGCTTTTGACATGGTCCCTCACCACATCCTTCTCTCTAAATTGTAGAGGTGTGTTTTTGAAAGATGGACTATTCAGTGGATTAAGAACTGGTTGGCTGGTCGCAACCACAGGGTTGTGATCTGGGTGGAAGTCGGTCACAAGCGGTGTCCCCCAAGAGCTGTTCTCAGGACCGGTGCCCTTCCCCATCTTTATCGATGACACAGACGATGGAATCAAGCACACCCTCAACAAGTCTGCAGACCACGCCAAGCTGAGCAGTGTCATCAGTACGCTGGAGGGAAGGGAAGCCACCCAGACGGACCTGGACAGGCTGGAGCAGTGGACTCACGTGAACCTCATAAGGTTCAACACGGCCAAATGCAAGCCGTTGCACTTGGCTCGGGGCAATCCCAGGTATTTATACAGACTGGAGGAGGATCTCCTTGAGAGCAGCCCTGCAGAGAAGCACTTGCGGGTCCTGATAGAGGAGAAGCTGGACATGAGCCAGCAGTGTCTGTTTACAGCCCGGCTGTTCATCATCTGCAAAAAGTCGTGGAGAACAGGAGAGATACCTGAAGACTGGAGGATAGCCAGTGTCATTCCAATCTTCGAAAAGGTCAGGAATTAGGACACAGGAAACTATAGGCCACAGGAAACTATAGGCCACTCAGGCTCAAATCCATCCCTGGGAAAGTGTTGCAACAACTTATTCTGGATAGCATCTCAAAACAGTTGGAAAAAAAGAAGTAGTAGAAGGGCTATCCAGAGTAGTAAGCTTGGATTTACTAGGGAAAAAATCACACTTGACTACCAGGGTAGCCTTTGTAGAAGTCATGACTGGGTAGGTGTCTTAGTAATCTGGGTTAATGCTGGATCTGACAGACGTTTTGAATCACAGGATCCTGGACTGGCTTGGGTTGGAAGGGACAGTAAAGTCTATCAAGTTCCAAACTCCTGCAGTATGTTGGTTGTCACCCACTAGAGGAGGCTGCCTGGAGCCCAACCCAGTGAGGCCCTGAACATCCCCACAGAGGGCGGCTCTCTAGACATGGGGGATGTCCCATCAGCGTTGGCCTGACGTTCACGGAGAAACTAGAAAAGGGGTCAGTCTGGAAGTGCAGGGATGCTCCAGTGTGACTCCAGGACTGCAGCCCTGGACAAGGGATGGTTCGTCTCCTGCTCTGGCACGGTGACCGTTGCCAGCAGGTCAAAGAAAGCACACACTTCAGAAATTCTCCTCACTCGTTCTACATGCAGGCTTGAAGGGAATTGTGCCCTGCCTGTGCCGCTTTGCTTCTGGGAATTGTATAAGGGCTGAAGCTTTGATGTGTGAAGACTCGGATAGGAAAGGATCATAAAACCCGCGCAGCCTCAAGTGCCGGCCATGGGAGCGCTGCCACCCAGGTCAGGTTAGAACAGGGTCCTGTCCAACCGGGCCTGGACTGCCTGCAGGAATGGGTACCCACAGCTTCTCTGGGCAGCCGTGCCAGGGCCTCAGCACCATCCGAGCGAGGAATTCCCTCTCGCAGTTCACCCGACCTCCTCTTTTCTCAGGTCAAAACCATTCACAGGTCTGCGTAGTAACTGTGTGTTACCCACATCAAATTAATTTAATTGCAAGATCAAAAAAGTAGCCTGGGAACAGCAGTTGCTGATGGATCGAATGCTTACTAACTACTTTGGACAGGATAAATATGGCGGAATCATCAGGAATGTAGGTTAACCGCGCGTTCCCCAGGAAGATTACCAAGTTTTAAATGTGTAGTTTAAGGTTTTGATTCCCAGTACTAAATGTTTATTACAGGTCAATGTGTTCCGTACACAAAGTTAAAAAATAGAACTACAGAGGCAGACTAGGTTGTTTTCAACTATGATGTCCAAGCAGCAGTTATTTTAATTTGGGCCTAAGACAATAATGCCACCGTGTGCTTCTGTGCTCCCGACGTGCAGATATCTTGAGTGTCTTCCTGCCAGTGATACCGTTCCCCCTTGTCCTGTGGCCATCAGAGCCTGGGAAGTCGGTCAGCACACGCACTAGAAATGCCGGCTGCGCTGTTGACCCGCAGGCCTTTCCTAGACTCTCTGCTGTGCCGTCCCAGCACGGGCGCGGTGCGGAAGGCCTGAGGGAGGCCATCCTTGCTCCCCAAGGATGCTGTCAGCACCGGGCCCCTGGCTCCGCACTACCCACAGGAGCCACCGCCCTCCTGCGTGTGTGCCGCGCCCTCAGCCCCGTGAGGTGGTGACCGTGATGTCACAGTGGTGGCAGGGAGCGGCCATTGTGACCCGCGGGGCTGGGAGCAGAGCTAAGGCTGCTGGGCTGGGGCCGAGCTCAGTGCGGCCTGGTGAGGTGTGGAGAGAGCACTGACTCTCTTGTTTCTCGCCGATGATGCCAAGCATGTTCCAAGGGAACGAGGAGGAGGCGCCCAACTCTGGGGAGCCAGGTGAGAGCACCGTATCCCTGCACGCAGCTCCCCACTGCTGGGCAGAGAGCTGCTGGGGCTCTGCCTGTAGCTGGGAGGGGGGGAAGGGGCGAGCAGGGGCTCCCCAGCGCCACGGACAGGCAGGGCCCCTCTGCTCGGGCCCAGCCAAGCCATGGCTGACTACTGGCACCACTAGGCCTGCAATGCCCCAGGGACAGCCGGCCCTGCCAGGTGCTCACCGCTGCTCACGGTTGCTCTCTCCTTCCTCTGCAGAGTGCGTGCTGTGCCGCAGGGCACGGGTCAACCCGGACACCTGCGGGCAGATGGTTGCCACCGGTGGGCTCTGTGCCCACCAGTTCTGCTTGGTAAGTTCGCTCAAGGCCTCGGGCTCCTGCCAGGGATGCTCCCTGCCTTCCTGGCCTCACGAGATCACACTCTTTTCTCTCCTACAGTTCTTTGCCGATGGCCTTTTGGAGTGGCGAACCCCGCTGGGAGAACTTTTTGGCTTCTCCCTTCATGCCGTCCAGCATGCAGTTCAGCTGGCTGACCAGAAGGTGAGGACCCAAACAAAGTGATCGCAGCCTTTCCAACCGGCTCTGGGACAAAGTCCCACCACAGCAGACCAGCCTCTGTGGTGGGACTCTGCGCCCTGCCCGGAGAAGCGGGGTCAGCCACGGAGGCCCCGAGCCCTCCACTGATGGGGACTGGTCTGCTCTTTGCAGCACTGCTTTGTCTGCGGCGAGAGGGGAGCTACCATCAGCTGCGCGCAGACAGGCTGTGAGCGCAGCTTCCATCTGCCCTGCGCCGAGGACGGGGAGTGCGTCACCCAATATTTTGGGCAGCACCGGTAAGGGCTGGCAGCAGCAGCCAAGCTGCCGTCCCTCCCTGTTCCTCCCGGGGAGGAACCCGCAGCAACAGCTCCCAGCATCCTGCCAGAGCCAGAGCCCAGGCCTGGAGCTCTCTCCTGGTCCTCTGCCCTCCTTACCGCGCTTCTCACCGTGCCCATCCCTTTCTGTCCTCCTGCCCAGGTCCTTCTGCTGGGAGCATCGCCCTCGACAGGCAGCGGAGGCAGCTCCATCTCAGAACACCTCCTGTGTCATCTGCCTGGAGCCTGTGGGGGACAGCACGTCCTACCACACCATGATGTGCCCGGTGTGCAAACAGGCCTGGTTCCACCGGGGCTGCATCAGGGTAGGAGCTCTCCCCTTGTCTTGCGGGCACAGCTGGTGCTCAGCAGCACCCAGCCTTGCTCACGCTCACGCTCACACTCCTTGTGCTTCTCCTGCAGAAACATGCCTTGCACGCTGCCACCATGCGCTTCTTCTGCCCCGTCTGTGGAGGAAGAACGCAGTTCAGGTCCCAAATGACCACGCTGGGGATCCAGATCCCAGTCAGGTTGGTGTCCTTCTGCCCGGCTCTGCAGACACTCGGGCACAGGAGCTGTGCCAGCCCCGGCAGGCCCAGTCCCTTGCCGTCCTGAGAGCATTGGTCTCGGCTTCATGAAGAAGCTGAGAATGAGCTCAAGGCGGATGCCCTGGATCTGCCTTACGCCTGGGGCACTGGGGACTCATCACATTCCCTCTCTTCTCTGGCAGACGACCATCCTGGTGGGACGATGAGGACTACCAGCCGCTGCGAGAGAGGCACAGGCGGTGTGATGCCAAGATGTGCATCTACCTCGGAGGCAGGGAGAGAGCACAGGAAGCGGGGTGAGTGACCTCCGCAGTCCTCTGGGGCTCTGCGTGGGATCTCAGCCTCAGCACAGGCTGGGGGAGCAAGGATTGAGTGCCAGAGCCGTGCCGGCTGCTCCCCGCCTTGGCTTGCTTTGTCCTCACAGCCACAACCCCTTTGCTTCCGCAGGCGCTGGCAGCTGCTGCTCTGCAGCTCCTGTGGCTCAGAAGGCACGCACCGGAACTGCACCTTCTGGGCCACCGGCGGCAGCAGCTGGGAGTGCGACACCTGCGCTGCTGCGGGCACCGGTAAGAGGCAAAGAGCCGCGTGCCTCGGGACGGGTGCTCACGGTGGCCTTGCCACAGTCTCTCTGCCCCATGGGGGATGGCAGCCCGGCCTGCCCTGGGGCTGCATGTTCATCCTGCTGAGCTTCCCGTCTCTCCTTACAGCTTCCCGCACCGACTCTGAGCCGGACGCCTCCAGCACTTCCAGCCGGGAGGTACCAGTGCCTCAGTGTCACATCATTACAGGACCTGAAAACACCAGCTCCGGTCCTGCTAGGCGGGCAGCGTCCAGCCCACCCTGCAGCTCCCAGCTGCCTGAGCTCAGCGTCCAGCCCAGAGCGCCGGCGACTGAGCAGACTGGCACCCGCTCCCGTCCATCTGAGGAGCGGGACGCCTCTCAGCAGCGCCGAGGACGCGGCGGCAGGAGACGGGCACCAGCTGCAGGTGCCGAGACCTGCTCCCAGAGCCCCAGCAGACGGGGGCCAGCGCGGGCCTGCAGAAGATCCTCGGTACCCGCGCCCACAGAGCGTCCCAGGCGGAGGGGGACCGGCCGCACGAGGAGCCGCTCCCCATTGCAAGGCCGTGCCTCGGGCTCCCGGGCTCGGCCCCAGAGACGTCGCGGAGGGAGCCGTACGACGGCCCGAGGTGCTCGGAGCAGCACCCGCACCTCGGCCACGCCAGCACCGTCCAGGTCCTCGAGGGCTTCCCCGCTGCCTGCACGCCGGACACCATCCAGGCAGCGAAGGCGGGCGAACACTCGAAGCCGATCCCCAGTGGGGCGTCGGGCTTCAGCTTCCCGCAGCCGGCCCCGAGGAGGCCGTGGCAGCCGGTCCAGGCAGCGGAGAACGGCCCGGACACGAAGCCGCTCCCGGGCAAACCAGCGGAGAAGACGTCCCCGCAGACGGTGCTGAAGGCAGCGCAGTAGCAGCCGTGTCCCAACCCCACATGACGGCTGCGGTCTCGAGCGGCAAGTCAACCTTGGAGAGAGACCACCCGGACGAGCTTCGATCGTCAGCGGACCAGCCCGGGCACAAAGCCGCTCCCGGGCAAACCACCGGAGAAGACATCCCCAAAGCTAGACCCAGAGGTGGCACCGAAGCAGCCGTGTCCCATCCCCACGTGATGGCTGCTGTCCCAGGCGGCAGAGAAAGTCAACCTTGAAGAGAGTCCACGTGTGTTAACTTCATCCTTCCGTGGACCAGCCCGGGCACAAAGCCGCCCCCGGGCCCAACATCAGACAAGACATCCCCACAACCAGCCCCAAAGACAGCGCGGAAACAACCGTGTCCCATCCCCCCCCGATTTTTATGATTCCCCCATTTAAAAAAAAATAAATAAACCCTTAACATACACCCCACATCTTGGCTTCGTTGTTCTCTGCTTTGTCCTGGGGTGGGGAGTGTTAGGAGCCAAGACCACAGGGCTGTCTTCTCCCCAGCGCCTTCCCAGATGTTTGCCACGGAGTTATCTTTAGGTCCATCTGCGTCTGTGACGGGGGTGAAAAAGGGGAAAAAGGGGCGGTGACGGAGGTGCCTCGATGGTTTACAGGCCAGTTCAGGCCGTTTCCGTGACCAACGGGGAAAGGGGACCCACAGACCCACACCCTGGAGAAGGGGAAAGGGGAAAAGGAGGGAGGGGTAGGGAGGTGGGAGACGGGCCTGAAAACAAAAGGGTGGCAGCAATCTGAGGAGGAAAGTCAGTTTCCTAAAGATGATATCAGAATGCAAGGTAACACAGTGTAACACTTGGTGTAACCCTTGACTGCCCAGGTTAGCTGCTTCAGAGCCACCCCAGCCAGAACAGCAGCGACTGACTGCAAGGTACAGGCAGAGGGGTTTCAGTCCGTTCCTTTTCTGGGAGACAAAGAGAGGATGCGAAACAGCCAGCGTGGCTTCACCAACATCAGATCTTGCCTGACCACTCTTGTGGCCTTCTGTGATGGAGGGATGGCAGTCGGTGGATGGGGGAAGGGTGATGGATGTCATCTTCCTAGAAGATGACTGGGAGAAAAGGAGGTTATCAGGAGTACTCAGCATGGGTTCACCAAGGGGAGGTCGTGCTCGACCAACCTGGTGGCCTTTTATGAAGATGTCACTGGCTGGGTGGACGGGGGGAGAGCGGTAGATGTAGTCTACCTTGATTTCAGTAAGGCTTTTGATACTGTCCCCCATGGCATCCTTATAACAAAGCTGAAGAAGTATGGGATAGACGAGTGGACGGTGAAGTGGATCGAGAATTGGCTGACTGGCAGAGCGCAGAGGGTTGTTGTTGGCGGTGCGGTGTCCGGCTGGAGGCCTGTGACTAGCGGCATCCCCCAGGGGTCTGTACTGGGTCCGGTCTTGTTCAACATCTTCATCAATGACCTTGATGAGGGGATAGTGACCACCCTCAGCAAGTTTGCTGATGACACGAAGTTGGGAGGATTGGCTGACACGCCTGAAGGCTGTGCTGCCATTCAGCGAGACCTGGACAGGCTGGAGAGCTGGGCAGTAAGAAACCGGATGAGGTTTAACAAAAGCAAGTGTAGAGTCTTGCACCTAGGTAGAAATAATTGCATGCACCAGTACAGGCTGGGGGAAGACCTGCTGGAGAGGAGCTCTGCTGAGAGGGACCTGGGCGTCCTGGTGGACGACAGGTTGGCCATGAGCCAGCAGTGTGCCCTTGTAGCCAAAAAGGCCAATGGCATCCTGGGGTGCATTAAAAAGAGCGTGGCCAGCAGGTCGAGGGAGGTGATCCTCCCGCTCTACTCTGCCCTGGTAAGGCCTCATCTGGAATACTGTGTCCAGTTCTGGGCTCCCCAGTACAAAAAAGACAGGGATCTCTTGGAAAGAGTCCAGCGGAGGGCCACAAAGATGGTGAAGGGCCTGGAGCATCTTCCGTGTGAGGAGAGACTTAGGGAACTGGGTCTGTTTAGCCTTGAGAAAAGAAGGCTGAGAGGGGACTTGATCCATGTTTATAAATACCTGAAGTGTGGGAGCCATAGTGACGAGGCTGGTCTGTTTTCAGTAGTGCGTGGGGACAGGACTAGGGGTAATGGGCTGAAACTTCAGCATAGGAAGTTCCGCACGAATGTGTGCAAGAACTTCTTTACGGTGAGGGTGACGGATGGAACAGGCTGCCCAGGGAGGTGGTGGAGTCTCCTTCTCTGGAGATATTCAAGACCCGCCTGGACACCTACCTGTGTGACGTGGTGTAGGGAGCCTGCTATGGCAGGGGGGTTGGACTGGATGATCTCTAGAGGTCCCTTCCAACTCCTACAATTCTGTGATTCTGTGACTCTGTAATTCTGCAAAGCTTTTGACATGGTCCCTCACCACATCCTTCTCTCTAAATTGTAGAGGTGTGTTTTTGAAAGATGGACTATTCAGTGGATTAAGAACTGGTTGGCTGGTCGCAACCACAGGGTTGTGATCTGGGTGGAAGTCGGTCACAAGCGGTGTCCCCCAAGAGCTGTTCTCAGGACCGGTGCCCTTCCCCATCTTTATCGATGACACAGACGATGGAATCAAGCACACCCTCAACAAGTCTGCAGACCACGCCAAGCTGAGCAGTGTCATCAGTACGCTGGAGGGAAGGGAAGCCACCCAGACGGACCTGGACAGGCTGGAGCAGTGGACTCACGTGAACCTCATAAGGTTCAACACGGCCAAATGCAAGCCGTTGCACTTGGCTCGGGGCAATCCCAGGTATTTATACAGACTGGAGGAGGATCTCCTTGAGAGCAGCCCTGCAGAGAAGCACTTGCGGGTCCTGATAGAGGAGAAGCTGGACATGAGCCAGCAGTGTCTGTTTACAGCCCGGCTGTTCATCATCTGCAAAAAGTCGTGGAGAACAGGAGAGATACCTGAAGACTGGAGGATGGCCAGTGTCATTCCAATCTTCGAAAAGGTCAGGAATTAGGACACAGGAAACTATAGGCCACAGGAAACTATAGGCCACTCAGGCTCAAATCCATCCCTGGGAAAGTGTTGCAACAACTTATTCTGGATAGCATCTCAAAACAGTTGGAAAAAAAGAAGTAGTAGAAGGGCTATCCAGAGTAGTAAGCTTGGATTTACTAGGGAAAAAATCACACTTGACTACCATGGTAGCCTTTGTAGAAGTCATGACTGGGTAGGTGTCTTAGTAATCTGGGTTAATGCTGGATCTGACAGACGTTTTGAATCACAGGATCCTGGACTGGCTTGGGTTGGAAGGGACAGTAAAGTCTATCAAGTTCCAAACTCCTGCAGTATGTTGGTTGTCACCCACTAGAGGAGGCTGCCTGGAGCCCAACCCAGTGAGGCCCTGAACATCCCCACAGAGGGCGGCTCTCTAGACATGGGGGATGTCCCATCAGCGTTGGCCTGACGTTCACGGAGAAACTAGAAAAGGGGTCAGTCTGGAAGTGCAGGGATGCTCCAGTGTGACTCCAGGACTGCAGCCCTGGACAAGGGATGGTTCGTCTCCTGCTCTGGCACGGTGACCGTTGCCAGCAGGTCAAAGAAAGCACACACTTCAGAAATTCTCCTCACTCGTTCTACATGCAGGCTTGAAGGGAACTGTGCCCTGCCTGTGCCGCTTTGCTTCTGGGAATTGTATAAGGGCTGAAGCTTTGATGTGTGAAGACTCGGATAGGAAAGGATCATAAAACCCACGCAGCCTCAAGTGCCGGCCGTGGGAGCGCTGCCACCCAGGTCAGGTTAGAACAGGGTCCTGTCCAACCGGGCCTGGACTGTCTGCAGGAATGGGTACCCACAGCTTCTCTGGGCAGCCGTGCCAGGGCCTCAGCGCCCTCCGAGCGAGGAATTCCCTCTCGCAGTTCACCCGACCTCCTCTTTTCTCAGGTCAAAACCATTCACAGGTCTGCATAGTAACTGTGTTACCCACATCAAATTAATTTAATTGCAAGATCAAAAAAGTAGCCTGGGAACAGCAGTTGCTGATGGATCGGATGCTTACTAACTACTTTGGACAGGATAAATATGGCGGAATCATCAGGAATGTAGGTTAACCGCACGTTCCCCAGGAAGATTACCAAGTTTTAAATGTGTAGTTTAAGGTTTTGATTCCCAGTACTAAATGTTTATTACAGGTCAATGTGTTCCGTACACAAAGTTAAAAAATAGAACTACAGAGGCAGACTAGGTTGTTTTCAACTATGATGTCCAAGCAGCAGTTATTTTAATTTGGGCCTAAGACAATAATGCCACCGTGTGCTTCTGTGCTCCCGACGTGCAGATATCTCGAGTGTCTTCCTGCCAGTGATACCGTTCCCCCTTGTCCTGTGGCCATCAGAGCCTGGGAAGTCGGTCAGCACACGCACTAGAAATGCCGGCTGCGCTGTTGACCCGCAGGCCTTTCCTAGACTCTCTGCTGTGCCGTCCCAGCACGGGCGCGGTGCGGAAGGCCTGAGGGAGGCCATCCTTGCTCCCCAAGGATGCTGTCAGCACCGGGCCCCTGGCTCCGCACTACCCACAGGAGCCACCGCCCTCCTGCGTGTGTGCCGCGCCCTCAGCCCCGTGAGGTGGTGACCGTGATGTCACAGTGGTGGCAGGGAGCGGCCATTGTGACCCGCGGGGCCGGGAGCAGAGCTAAGGCTGCTGGGCTGGGGCCGAGCTCAGTGCGGCCTGGTGAGGTGTGGAGAGAGCACTGACTCTCTTGTTTCTCGCCGATGATGCCAAGCATGTTCCAAGGGAACGAGGAGGAGGCGCCCAACTCTGGGGAGCCAGGTGAGAGCACCGTATCCCTGCACGCAGCTCCCCACTGCTGGGCAGAGGGCTGCTGGGGCTCTGCCTGTAGCTGGGAGGGGGGGAAGGGGCGAGCAGGGGCTCCCCAGCGCCACGGACAGGAAGGGCCCCTCTGCTCGGGCCCAGCCAAGCCATGGCTGACTACTGGCACCACTAGGCCTGCAATGCCCCAGGGACAGCCGGCCCTGCCAGGTGCTCACCGCTGCTCACGGTTGCTCTCTCCTTCCTCTGCAGAGTGCGTGCTGTGCCGCAGGGCACGGGTCAACCCGGACACCTGCGGGCAGATGGTTGCCACCGGTGGGCTCTGTGCCCACCAGTTCTGCTTGGTAAGTTCGCTCAAGGCCTCGGGCTCCTGCCAGGGATGCTCCCTGCCTTCCTGGCCTCACGAGATCACACTCTTTTCTCTCCTACAGTTCTTTGCCGATGGCCTTTTGGAGTGGCGAACCCCGCTGGGAGAACTTTTTGGCTTCTCCCTTCATGCCGTCCAGCATGCAGTTCAGCTGGCTGACCAGAAGGTGAGGACCCAAACAAAGTGATCGCAGCCTTTCCAACCGGCTCTGGGACAAAGTCCCACCACAGCAGACCAGCCTCTGTGGTGGGACTCTGCGCCCTGCCCGGAGAAGCGGGGTCAGCCACGGAGGCCCCGAGCCCTCCACTGATGGGGACTGGTCTGCTCTTTGCAGCACTGCTTTGTCTGCGGCGAGAGGGGAGCTACCATCAGCTGCGCGCAGACAGGCTGTGAGCGCAGCTTCCATCTGCCCTGCGCCGAGGACGGGGAGTGCGTCACCCAATATTTTGGGCAGCACCGGTAAGGGCTGGCAGCAGCAGCCAAGCTGCCGTCCCTCCCTGTTCCTCCCGGGGAGGAACCCGCAGCAACAGCTCCCAGCATCCTGCCAGAGCCAGAGCCCAGGCCTGGAGCTCTCTCCTGGTCCTCTGCCCTCCTTACCGCGCTTCTCACCGTGCCCATCCCTTTCTGTCCTCCTGCCCAGGTCCTTCTGCTGGGAGCATCGCCCTCGACAGGCAGCGGAGGCAGCTCCATCTCAGAACACCTCCTGTGTCATCTGCCTGGAGCCTGTGGGGGACAGCACGTCCTACCACACCATGATGTGCCCGGTGTGCAAACAGGCCTGGTTCCACCGGGGCTGCATCAGGGTAGGAGCTCTCCCCTTGTCTTGCGGGCACAGCTGGTGCTCAGCAGCACCCAGCCTTGCTCACGCTCACGCTCACACTCCTTGTGCTTCTCCTGCAGAAACATGCCTTGCACGCTGCCACCATGCGCTTCTTCTGCCCCGTCTGTGGAGGAAGAACGCAGTTCAGGTCCCAAATGACCACGCTGGGGATCCAGATCCCAGTCAGGTTGGTGTCCTTCTGCCCGGCTCTGCAGACACTCGGGCACAGGAGCTGTGCCAGCCCCGGCAGGCCCAGTCCCTTGCCGTCCTGAGAGCATTGGTCTCGGCTTCATGAAGAAGCTGAGAATGAGCTCAAGGCGGATGCCCTGGATCTGCCTTACGCCTGGGGCACTGGGGACTCATCACATTCCCTCTCTTCTCTGGCAGACGACCATCCTGGTGGGACGATGAGGACTACCAGCCGCTGCGAGAGAGGCACAGGCGGTGTGATGCCAAGATGTGCATCTACCTCGGAGGCAGGGAGAGAGCACAGGAAGCGGGGTGAGTGACCTCCGCAGTCCTCTGGGGCTCTGCGTGGGATCTCAGCCTCAGCACAGGCTGGGGGAGCAAGGATTGAGTGCCAGAGCCGTGCCGGCTGCTCCCCGCCTTGGCTTGCTTTGTCCTCACAGCCACAACCCCTTTGCTTCCGCAGGCGCTGGCAGCTGCTGCTCTGCAGCTCCTGTGGCTCAGAAGGCACGCACCGGAACTGCACCTTCTGGGCCACCGGCGGCAGCAGCTGGGAGTGCGACACCTGCGCTGCTGCGGGCACCGGTAAGAGGCAAAGAGCCGCGTGCCTCGGGACGGGTGCTCACGGTGGCCTTGCCACAGTCTCTCTGCCCCATGGGGGATGGCAGCCCGGCCTGCCCTGGGGCTGCATGTTCATCCTGCTGAGCTTCCCGTCTCTCCTTACAGCTTCCCGCACCGACTCTGAGCCGGACGCCTCCAGCACTTCCAGCCGGGAGGTACCAGTGCCTCAGTGTCACATCATTACAGGACCTGAAAACACCAGCTCCGGTCCTGCTAGGCGGGCAGCGTCCAGCCCACCCTGCAGCTCCCAGCTGCCTGAGCTCAGCGTCCAGCCCAGAGCGCCGGCGACTGAGCAGACTGGCACCCGCTCCCGTCCATCTGAGGAGCGGGACGCCTCTCAGCAGCGCCGAGGACGCGGCGGCAGGAGACGGGCACCAGCTGCAGGTGCCGAGACCTGCTCCCAGAGCCCCAGCAGACGGGGGCCAGCGCGGGCCTGCAGAAGATCCTCGGTACCCGCGCCCACCGAGCGTCCCAGACGGAGGGGGACCGGCCGCACGAGGAGCCGCTCCCCATTGCAAGGCCGTGCCTCGGGCTCCCGGGCTCGGCCCCAGAGACGTCGCGGAGGGAGCCGTACGACGGCCCGAGGTGCTCGGAGCAGCACCCGCACCTCGGCCACGCCAGCACCGTCCGTGTCCTCGAGGGCTTCCCCGCTGCCTGCACGTCGGAGACCATCCAGGCAGCGAAGGCGGGCGAACACTCGAAGCCGATCCCCAGTGGGGCGTCGGGCTTCAGCTTCCCGCAGCCGGCCCCGAGGAGGCCGTGGCAGCCGGTCCAGGCAGCGGAGGACGGCCCGGACACGAAGCCGCTCCCGGGCAAACCAGCGGAGAAGACGTCCCCGCAGACGGTGCTGAAGGCAGCGCAGTAGCAGCCGTGTCCCAACCCCACATGACGGCTGCGGTCTCGAGCGGCAAGTCAACCTCGGAGAGAGACCACCCGGACGAGCTTCGCTCTTCAGCGGACCAGCCCGGGCACAAAGCCGCTCCCGGGCAAACCACCGGAGAAGACATCCCCAAAGCTAGACCCAGAGGTGGCACCGAAGCAGCCGTGTCCCATCCCCACGTGATGGCTGCTGTCCCAGGCGGCAGAGAAAGTCAACCTTGAAGAGAGTCCACGTGTGTTAACTTCATCCTTCCGTGGACCAGCCCGGGCACAAAGCCGCCCCCGGGCCCAACATCAGACAAGACATCCCCACAACCAGCCCCAAAGACAGCGCGGAAACAACCGTGTCCCATCCCCCCCCGATTTTTATGATTCCCCCATTTAAAAAAAAATAAATAAACCCTTAACATACACCCCACATCTTGGCTTCGTTGTTCTCTGCTTTGTCCTGGGGTGGGGAGTGTTAGGAGCCAAGACCACAGGGCTGTCTTCTCCCCAGCGCCTTCCCAGATGTTTGCCACGGAGTTATCTTTAGGTCCATCTGCGTCTGTGACGGGGGTGAAAAAGGGGAAAAAGGGGCGGTGACGGAGGTGCCTCGATGGTTTACAGGCCAGTTCAGGCCGTTTCCGTGACCAACGGGGAAAGGGGACCCACAGACCCACACCCTGGAGAAGGGGAAAGGGGAAAAGGAGGGAGGGGTAGGGAGGTGGGAGACGGGCCTGAAAACAAAAGGGTGGCAGCAATCTGAGGAGGAAAGTCAGTTTCCTAAAGATGATATCAGAATGCAAGGTAACACAGTGTAACACTTGGTGTAACCCTTGACTGCCCAGGTTAGCTGCTTCAGAGCCACCCCAGCCAGAACAGCAGCGACTGACTGCAAGGTACAGGCAGAGGGGTTTCAGTCCGTTCCTTTTCTGGGAGACAAAGAGAGGATGCGAAACAGCCAGCGTGGCTTCACCAACATCAGATCTTGCCTGACCACTCTTGTGGCCTTCTGTGATGGAGGGATGGCAGTCGGTGGATGGGGGAAGGGTGATGGATGTCATCTTCCTAGAAGATGACTGGGAGAAAAGGAGGTTATCAGGAGTACTCAGCATGGGTTCACCAAGGGGAGGTCGTGCTCGACCAACCTGGTGGCCTTTTATGAAGATGTCACTGGCTGGGTGGACGGGGGGAGAGCGGTAGATGTAGTCTACCTTGATTTCTGTAAGGCTTTTGATACTGTCCCCCATGGCATCCTTATAACAAAGCTGAAGAAGTATGGGATAGACGAGTGGACGGTGAAGTGGATCGAGAATTGGCTGACTGGCAGAGCGCAGAGGGTTGTTGTTGGCGGTGCGGTGTCCGGCTGGAGGCCTGTGACTAGCGGCATCCCCCAGGGGTCTGTACTGGGTCCGGTCTTGTTCAACATCTTCATCAATGACCTTGATGAGGGGATAGTGACCACCCTCAGCAAGTTTGCTGATGACACGAAGTTGGGAGGATTGGCTGACACGCCTGAAGGCTGTGCTGCCATTCAGCGAGACCTGGACAGGCTGGAGAGCTGGGCAGTAAGAAACCGGATGAGGTTTAACAAAAGCAAGTGTAGAGTCTTGCACCTAGGTAGAAATAATTGCATGCACCAGTACAGGCTGGGGGAAGACCTGCTGGAGAGGAGCTCTGCTGAGAGGGACCTGGGCGTCCTGGTGGACGACAGGTTGGCCATGAGCCAGCAGTGTGCCCTTGTAGCCAAAAAGGCCAATGGCATCCTGGGGTGCATTAAAAAGAGCGTGGCCAGCAGGTCGAGGGAGGTGATCCTCCCGCTCTACTCTGCCCTGGTAAGGCCTCATCTGGAATACTGTGTCCAGTTCTGGGCTCCCCAGTACAAAAAAGACAGGGATCTCTTGGAAAGAGTCCAGCGGAGGGCCACAAAGATGGTGAAGGGCCTGGAGCATCTTCCGTGTGAGGAGAGACTTAGGGAACTGGGTCTGTTTAGCCTTGAGAAAAGAAGGCTGAGAGGGGACTTGATCCATGTTTATAAATACCTGAAGTGTGGGAGCCATAGTGACGAGGCTGGTCTGTTTTCAGTAGTGCGTGGGGACAGGACTAGGGGTAATGGGCTGAAACTTCAGCATAGGAAGTTCCGCACGAATGTGTGCAAGAACTTCTTTACGGTGAGGGTGACGGATGGAACAGGCTGCCCAGGGAGGTGGTGGAGTCTCCTTCTCTGGAGATATTCAAGACCCGCCTGGACACCTACCTGTGTGACGTGGTGTAGGGAGCCTGCTATGGCAGGGGGGTTGGACTGGATGATCTCTAGAGGTCCCTTCCAACTCCTACAATTCTGTGATTCTGTGACTCTGTAATTCTGCAAAGCTTTTGACATGGTCCCTCACCACATCCTTCTCTCTAAATTGTAGAGGTGTGTTTTTGAAAGATGGACTATTCAGTGGATTAAGAACTGGTTGGCTGGTCGCAACCACAGGGTTGTGATCTGGGTGGAAGTCGGTCACAAGCGGTGTCCCCCAAGAGCTGTTCTCAGGACCGGTGCCCTTCCCCATCTTTATCGATGACACAGACGATGGAATCAAGCACACCCTCAACAAGTCTGCAGACCACGCCAAGCTGAGCAGTGTCATCAGTACGCTGGAGGGAAGGGAAGCCACCCAGACGGACCTGGACAGGCTGGAGCAGTGGACTCACGTGAACCTCATAAGGTTCAACACGGCCAAATGCAAGCCGTTGCACTTGGCTCGGGGCAATCCCAGGTATTTATACAGACTGGAGGAGGATCTCCTTGAGAGCAGCCCTGCAGAGAAGCACTTGCGGGTCCTGATAGAGGAGAAGCTGGACATGAGCCAGCAGTGTCTGTTTACAGCCCGGCTGTTCATCATCTGCAAAAAGTCGTGGAGAACAGGAGAGATACCTGAAGACTGGAGGATAGCCAGTGTCATTCCAATCTTCGAAAAGGTCAGGAATTAGGACACAGGAAACTATAGGCCACAGGAAACTATAGGCCACTCAGGCTCAAATCCATCCCTGGGAAAGTGTTGCAACAACTTATTCTGGATAGCATCTCAAAACAGTTGGAAAAAAAGAAGTAGTAGAAGGGCTATCCAGAGTAGTAAGCTTGGATTTACTAGGGAAAAAATCACACTTGACTACCATGGTAGCCTTTGTAGAAGTCATGACTGGGTAGGTGTCTTAGTAATCTGGGTTAATGCTGGATCTGACAGACGTTTTGAATCACAGGATCCTGGACTGGCTTGGGTTGGAAGGGACAGTAAAGTCTATCAAGTTCCAAACTCCTGCAGTATGTTGGTTGTCACCCACTAGAGGAGGCTGCCTGGAGCCCAACCCAGTGAGGCCCTGAACATCCCCACAGAGGGCGGCTCTCTAGACATGGGGGATGTCCCATCAGCGTTGGCCTGACGTTCACGGAGAAACTAGAAAAGGGGTCAGTCTGGAAGTGCAGGGATGCTCCAGTGTGACTCCAGGACTGCAGCCCTGGACAAGGGATGGTTCGTCTCCTGCTCTGGCACGGTGACCGTTGCCAGCAGGTCAAAGAAAGCACACACTTCAGAAATTCTCCTCACTCGTTCTACATGCAGGCTTGAAGGGAACTGTGCCCTGCCTGTGCCGCTTTGCTTCTGGGAATTGTATAAGGGCTGAAGCTTTGATGTGTGAAGACTCGGATAGGAAAGGATCATAAAACCCACGCAGCCTCAAGTGCCGGCCGTGGGAGCGCTGCCACCCAGGTCAGGTTAGAACAGGGTCCTGTCCAACCGGGCCTGGACTGTCTGCAGGAATGGGTACCCACAGCTTCTCTGGGCAGCCGTGCCAGGGCCTCAGCGCCCTCCGAGCGAGGAATTCCCTCTCGCAGTTCACCCGACCTCCTCTTTTCTCAGGTCAAAACCATTCACAGGTCTGCATAGTAACTGTGTTACCCACATCAAATTAATTTAATTGCAAGATCAAAAAAGTAGCCTGGGAACAGCAGTTGCTGATGGATCGGATGCTTACTAACTACTTTGGACAGGATAAATATGGCGGAATCATCAGGAATGTAGGTTAACCGCACGTTCCCCAGGAAGATTACCAAGTTTTAAATGTGTAGTTTAAGGTTTTGATTCCCAGTACTAAATGTTTATTACAGGTCAATGTGTTCCGTACACAAAGTTAAAAAATAGAACTACAGAGGCAGACTAGGTTGTTTTCAACTATGATGTCCAAGCAGCAGTTATTTTAATTTGGGCCTAAGACAATAATGCCACCGTGTGCTTCTGTGCTCCCGACGTGCAGATATCTCGAGTGTCTTCCTGCCAGTGATACCGTTCCCCCTTGTCCTGTGGCCATCAGAGCCTGGGAAGTCGGTCAGCACACGCACTAGAAATGCCGGCTGCGCTGTTGACCCGCAGGCCTTTCCTAGACTCTCTGCTGTGCCGTCCCAGCACGGGCGCGGTGCGGAAGGCCTGAGGGAGGCCATCCTTGCTCCCCAAGGATGCTGTCAGCACCGGGCCCCTGGCTCCGCACTACCCACAGGAGCCACCGCCCTCCTGCGTGTGTGCCGCGCCCTCAGCCCCGTGAGGTGGTGACCGTGATGTCACAGTGGTGGCAGGGAGCGGCCATTGTGACCCGCGGGGCCGGGAGCAGAGCTAAGGCTGCTGGGCTGGGGCCGAGCTCAGTGCGGCCTGGTGAGGTGTGGAGAGAGCACTGACTCTCTTGTTTCTCGCCGATGATGCCAAGCATGTTCCAAGGGAACGAGGAGGAGGCGCCCAACTCTGGGGAGCCAGGTGAGAGCACCGTATCCCTGCACGCAGCTCCCCACTGCTGGGCAGAGGGCTGCTGGGGCTCTGCCTGTAGCTGGGAGGGGGGGAAGGGGCGAGCAGGGGCTCCCCAGCGCCACGGACAGGAAGGGCCCCTCTGCTCGGGCCCAGCCAAGCCATGGCTGACTACTGGCACCACTAGGCCTGCAATGCCCCAGGGACAGCCGGCCCTGCCAGGTGCTCACCGCTGCTCACGGTTGCTCTCTCCTTCCTCTGCAGAGTGCGTGCTGTGCCGCAGGGCACGGGTCAACCCGGACACCTGCGGGCAGATGGTTGCCACCAGTGGGCTCTGTGCCCACCAGTTCTGCTTGGTAAGTTCGCTCAAGGCCTCGGGCTCCTGCCAGGGATGCTCCCTGCCTTCCTGGCCTCACGAGATCACACTCTTTTCTCTCCTACAGTTCTTTGCCGATGGCCTTTTGGAGTGGCGAACCCCGCTGGGAGAACTTTTTGGCTTCTCCCTTCATGCCGTCCAGCATGCAGTTCAGCTGGCTGACCAGAAGGTGAGGACCCAAACAAAGTGATCGCAGCCTTTCCAACCGGCTCTGGGACAAAGTCCCACCACAGCAGACCAGCCTCTGTGGTGGGACTCTGCGCCCTGCCCGGAGAAGCGGGGTCAGCCACGGAGGCCCCGAGCCCTCCACTGATGGGGACTGGTCTGCTCTTTGCAGCACTGCTTTGTCTGCGGCGAGAGGGGAGCTACCATCAGCTGCGCGCAGACAGGCTGTGAGCGCAGCTTCCATCTGCCCTGCGCCGAGGACGGGGAGTGCGTCACCCAATATTTTGGGCAGCACCGGTAAGGGCTGGCAGCAGCAGCCAAGCTGCCGTCCCTCCCTGTTCCTCCCGGGGAGGAACCCGCAGCAACAGCTCCCAGCATCCTGCCAGAGCCAGAGCCCAGGCCTGGAGCTCTCTCCTGGTCCTCTGCCCTCCTTACCGCGCTTCTCACCGTGCCCATCCCTTTCTGTCCTCCTGCCCAGGTCCTTCTGCTGGGAGCATCGCCCTCGACAGGCAGCGGAGGCAGCTCCATCTCAGAACACCTCCTGTGTCATCTGCCTGGAGCCTGTGGGGGACAGCACGTCCTACCACACCATGATGTGCCCGGTGTGCAAACAGGCCTGGTTCCACCGGGGCTGCATCAGGGTAGGAGCTCTCCCCTTGTCTTGCGGGCACAGCTGGTGCTCAGCAGCACCCAGCCTTGCTCACGCTCACGCTCACACTCCTTGTGCTTCTCCTGCAGAAACATGCCTTGCACGCTGCCACCATGCGCTTCTTCTGCCCCGTCTGTGGAGGAAGAACGCAGTTCAGGTCCCAAATGACCACGCTGGGGATCCAGATCCCAGTCAGGTTGGTGTCCTTCTGCCCGGCTCTGCAGACACTCGGGCACAGGAGCTGTGCCAGCCCCGGCAGGCCCAGTCCCTTGCCGTCCTGAGAGCATTGGTCTCGGCTTCATGAAGAAGCTGAGAATGAGCTCAAGGCGGATGCCCTGGATCTGCCTTACGCCTGGGGCACTGGGGACTCATCACATTCCCTCTCTTCTCTGGCAGACGACCATCCTGGTGGGACGATGAGGACTACCAGCCGCTGCGAGAGAGGCACAGGCGGTGTGATGCCAAGATGTGCATCTACCTCGGAGGCAGGGAGAGAGCACAGGAAGCGGGGTGAGTGACCTCCGCAGTCCTCTGGGGCTCTGCGTGGGATCTCAGCCTCAGCACAGGCTGGGGGAGCAAGGATTGAGTGCCAGAGCCGTGCCGGCTGCTCCCCGCCTTGGCTTGCTTTGTCCTCACAGCCACAACCCCTTTGCTTCCGCAGGCGCTGGCAGCTGCTGCTCTGCAGCTCCTGTGGCTCAGAAGGCACGCACCGGAACTGCACCTTCTGGGCCACCGGCGGCAGCAGCTGGGAGTGCGACACCTGCGCTGCTGCGGGCACCGGTAAGAGGCAAAGAGCCGCGTGCCTCGGGACGGGTGCTCACGGTGGCCTTGCCACAGTCTCTCTGCCCCATGGGGGATGGCAGCCCGGCCTGCCCTGGGGCTGCATGTTCATCCTGCTGAGCTTCCCGTCTCTCCTTACAGCTTCCCGCACCGACTCTGAGCCGGACGCCTCCAGCACTTCCAGCCGGGAGGTACCAGTGCCTCAGTGTCACATCATTACAGGACCTGAAAACACCAGCTCCGGTCCTGCTAGGCGGGCAGCGTCCAGCCCACCCTGCAGCTCCCAGCTGCCTGAGCTCAGCGTCCAGCCCAGAGCGCCGGCGACTGAGCAGACTGGCACCCGCTCCCGTCCATCTGAGGAGCGGGACGCCTCTCAGCAGCGCCGAGGACGCGGCGGCAGGAGACGGGCACCAGCTGCAGGTGCCGAGACCTGCTCCCAGAGCCCCAGCAGACGGGGGCCAGCGCGGGCCTGCAGAAGATCCTCGGTACCCGCGCCCACCGAGCGTCCCAGACGGAGGGGGACCGGCCGCACGAGGAGCCGCTCCCCATTGCAAGGCCGTGCCTCGGGCTCCCGGGCTCGGCCCCAGAGACGTCGCGGAGGGAGCCGTACGACGGCCCGAGGTGCTCGGAGCAGCACCCGCACCTCGGCCACGCCAGCACCGTCCGTGTCCTCGAGGGCTTCCCCGCTGCCTGCACGTCGGAGACCATCCAGGCAGCGAAGGCGGGCGAACACTCGAAGCCGATCCCCAGTGGGGCGTCGGGCTTCAGCTTCCCGCAGCCGGCCCCGAGGAGGCCGTGGCAGCCGGTCCAGGCAGCGGAGGACGGCCCGGACACGAAGCCGCTCCCGGGCAAACCAGCGGAGAAGACGTCCCCGCAGACGGTGCTGAAGGCAGCGCAGTAGCAGCCGTGTCCCAACCCCACATGACGGCTGCGGTCTCGAGCGGCAAGTCAACCTCGGAGAGAGACCACCCAGACGAGCTTCGCTCTTCAGCGGACCAGCCCGGGCACAAAGCCGCTCCCGGGCAAACCACCGGAGAAGACATCCCCAAAGCTAGACCCAGAGGTGGCACCGAAGCAGCCGTGTCCCATCCCCACGTGATGGCTGCTGTCCCAGGCGGCAGAGAAAGTCAACCTTGAAGAGAGTCCACGTGTGTTAACTTCATCCTTCCGTGGACCAGCCCGGGCACAAAGCCGCCCCCGGGCCCAACATCAGACAAGACATCCCCACAACCAGCCCCAAAGACAGCGCGGAAACAACCGTGTCCCATCCCCCCCCGATTTTTATGATTCCCCCATTTAAAAAAAAATAAATAAACCCTTAACATACACCCCACATCTTGGCTTCGTTGTTCTCTGCTTTGTCCTGGGGTGGGGAGTGTTAGGAGCCAAGACCACAGGGCTGTCTTCTCCCCAGCGCCTTCCCAGATGTTTGCCACGGAGTTATCTTTAGGTCCATCTGCGTCTGTGACGGGGGTGAAAAAGGGGAAAAAGGGGCGGTGACGGAGGTGCCTCGATGGTTTACAGGCCAGTTCAGGCCGTTTCCGTGACCAACGGGGAAAGGGGACCCACAGACCCACACCCTGGAGAAGGGGAAAGGGGAAAAGGAGGGAGGGGTAGGGAGGTGGGAGACGGGCCTGAAAACAAAAGGGTGGCAGCAATCTGAGGAGGAAAGTCAGTTTCCTAAAGATGATATCAGAATGCAAGGTAACACAGTGTAACACTTGGTGTAACCCTTGACTGCCCAGGTTAGCTGCTTCAGAGCCACCCCAGCCAGAACAGCAGCGACTGACTGCAAGGTACAGGCAGAGGGGTTTCAGTCCGTTCCTTTTCTGGGAGACAAAGAGGGGATGCGAAACAGCCAGCGTGGCTTCACCAACATCAGATCTTGCCTGACCACTCTTGTGGCCTTCTGTGATGGAGGGATGGCAGTCGGTGGATGGGGGAATGGTGATGGATGTCATCTTCCTAGAAGATGACTGGGAGAAAAGGAGGTTATCAGGAGTACTCAGCATGGGTTCACCAAGGGGAGGTCGTGCTCGACCAACCTGGTGGCCTTTTATGAAGATGTCACTGGCTGGGTGGACGGGGGGAGAGCGGTAGATGTAGTCTACCTTGATTTCAGTAAGGCTTTTGATACTGTCCCCCATGGCATCCTTATAACAAAGCTGAAGAAGTATGGGATAGACGAGTGGACGGTGAAGTGGATCGAGAATTGGCTGACTGGCAGAGCGCAGAGGGTTGTTGTTGGCGGTGCGGTGTCCGGCTGGAGGCCTGTGACTAGCGGCATCCCCCAGGGGTCTGTACTGGGTCCGGTCTTGTTCAACATCTTCATCAATGACCTTGATGAGGGGATAGTGACCACCCTCAGCAAGTTTGCTGATGACACGAAGTTGGGAGGATTGGCTGACACGCCTGAAGGCTGTGCTGCCATTCAGCGAGACCTGGACAGGCTGGAGAGCTGGGCAGTAAGAAACCGGATGAGGTTTAACAAAAGCAAGTGTAGAGTCTTGCACCTAGGTAGAAATAATTGCATGCACCAGTACAGGCTGGGGGAAGACCTGCTGGAGAGGAGCTCTGCTGAGAGGGACCTGGGCGTCCTGGTGGACGACAGGTTGGCCATGAGCCAGCAGTGTGCCCTTGTAGCCAAAAAGGCCAATGGCATCCTGGGGTGCATTAAAAAGAGCGTGGCCAGCAGGTCGAGGGAGGTGATCCTCCCGCTCTACTCTGCCCTGGTAAGGCCTCATCTGGAATACTGTGTCCAGTTCTGGGCTCCCCAGTACAAAAAAGACAGGGATCTCTTGGAAAGAGTCCAGCGGAGGGCCACAAAGATGGTGAAGGGCCTGGAGCATCTTCCGTGTGAGGAGAGACTTAGGGAACTGGGTCTGTTTAGCCTTGAGAAAAGAAGGCTGAGAGGGGACTTGATCCATGTTTATAAATACCTGAAGTGTGGGAGCCATAGTGACGAGGCTGGTCTGTTTTCAGTAGTGCGTGGGGACAGGACTAGGGGTAATGGGCTGAAACTTCAGCATAGGAAGTTCCGCACGAATGTGTGCAAGAACTTCTTTACGGTGAGGGTGACGGATGGAACAGGCTGCCCAGGGAGGTGGTGGAGTCTCCTTCTCTGGAGATATTCAAGACCCGCCTGGACACCTACCTGTGTGACGTGGTGTAGGGAGCCTGCTATGGCAGGGGGGTTGGACTGGATGATCTCTAGAGGTCCCTTCCAACTCCTACAATTCTGTGATTCTGTGACTCTGTAATTCTGCAAAGCTTTTGACATGGTCCCTCACCACATCCTTCTCTCTAAATTGTAGAGGTGTGTTTTTTGAAAGATGGACTATTCAGTGGATTAAGAACTGGTTGGCTGGTCGCAACCACAGGGTTGTGATCTGGGTGGAAGTCGGTCACAAGCGGTGTCCCCCAAGAGCTGTTCTCAGGGACCGGTGCCCTTCCCCATCTTTATCGATGACACAGACGATGGAATCAAGCACACCCTCAACAAGTCTGCAGACCACGCCAAGCTGAGCAGTGTCATCAGTACGCTGGAGGGAAGGGAAGCCACCCAGACGGACCTGGACAGGCTGGAGCAGTGGACTCACGTGAACCTCATAAGGTTCAACACGGCCAAATGCAAGCCGTTGCACTTGGCTCGGGGCAATCCCAGGTATTTATACAGACTGGAGGAGGATCTCCTTGAGAGCAGCCCTGCAGAGAAGCACTTGCGGGTCCTGATAGAGGAGAAGCTGGACATGAGCCAGCAGTGTCTGTTTACAGCCCGGCTGTTCATCATCTGCAAAAAGTCGTGGAGAACAGGAGAGATACCTGAAGACTGGAGGATAGCCAGTGTCATTCCAATCTTCGAAAAGGTCAGGAATTAGGACACAGGAAACTATAGGCCACAGGAAACTATAGGCCACTCAGGCTCAAATCCATCCTGGGAAAGTGTTGCAACAACTTATTCTGGATAGCATCTCAAAACAGTTGGAAAAAAAGAAGTAGTAGAAGGGCTATCCAGAGTAGTAAGCTTGGATTTACTAGGGAAAAAATCACACTTGACTACCATGGTAGCCTTTGTAGAAGTCATGACTGGGTAGGTGTCTTAGTAATCTGGGTTAATGCTGGATCTGACAGACGTTTTGAATCACAGGATCCTGGACTGGCTTGGGTTGGAAGGGACAGTAAAGTCTATCAAGTTCCAAACTCCTGCAGTATGTTGGTTGTCACCCACTAGAGGAGGCTGCCTGGAGCCCAACCCAGTGAGGCCCTGAACATCCCCACAGAGGGCGGCTCTCTAGACATGGGGGATGTCCCATCAGCGTTGGCCTGACGTTCACGGAGAAACTAGAAAAGGGGTCAGTCTGGAAGTGCAGGGATGCTCCAGTGTGACTCCAGGACTGCAGCCCTGGACAAGGGATGGTTCGTCTCCTGCTCTGGCACGGTGACCGTTGCCAGCAGGTCAAAGAAAGCACACACTTCAGAAATTCTCCTCACTCGTTCTACATGCAGGCTTGAAGGGAACTGTGCCCTGCCTGTGCCGCTTTGCTTCTGGGAATTGTATAAGGGCTGAAGCTTTGATGTGTGAAGACTCGGATAGGAAAGGATCATAAAACCCACGCAGCCTCAAGTGCCGGCCGTGGGAGCGCTGCCACCCAGGTCAGGTTAGAACAGGGTCCTGTCCAACCGGGCCTGGACTGTCTGCAGGAATGGGTACCCACAGCTTCTCTGGGCAGCCGTGCCAGGGCCTCAGCGCCCTCCGAGCGAGGAATTCCCTCTCGCAGTTCACCCGACCTCCTCTTTTCTCAGGTCAAAACCATTCACAGGTCTGCATAGTAACTGTGTTACCCACATCAAATTAATTTAATTGCAAGATCAAAAAAGTAGCCTGGGAACAGCAGTTGCTGATGGATCGGATGCTTACTAACTACTTTGGACAGGATAAATATGGCGGAATCATCAGGAATGTAGGTTAACCGCACGTTCCCCAGGAAGATTACCAAGTTTTAAATGTGTAGTTTAAGGTTTTGATTCCCAGTACTAAATGTTTATTACAGGTCAATGTGTTCCGTACACAAAGTTAAAAAATAGAACTACAGAGGCAGACTAGGTTGTTTTCAACTATGATGTCCAAGCAGCAGTTATTTTAATTTGGGCCTAAGACAATAATGCCACCGTGTGCTTCTGTGCTCCCGACGTGCAGATATCTCGAGTGTCTTCCTGCCAGTGATACCGTTCCCCCTTGTCCTGTGGCCATCAGAGCCTGGGAAGTCGGTCAGCACACGCACTAGAAATGCCGGCTGCGCTGTTGACCCGCAGGCCTTTCCTAGACTCTCTGCTGTGCCGTCCCAGCACGGGCGCGGTGCGGAAGGCCTGAGGGAGGCCATCCTTGCTCCCCAAGGATGCTGTCAGCACCGGGCCCCTGGCTCCGCACTACCCACAGGAGCCACCGCCCTCCTGCGTGTGTGCCGCGCCCTCAGCCCCGTGAGGTGGTGACCGTGATGTCACAGTGGTGGCAGGGAGCGGCCATTGTGACCCGCGGGGCCGGGAGCAGAGCTAAGGCTGCTGGGCTGGGGCCGAGCTCAGTGCGGCCTGGTGAGGTGTGGAGAGAGCACTGACTCTCTTGTTTCTCGCCGATGATGCCAAGCATGTTCCAAGGGAACGAGGAGGAGGCGCCCAACTCTGGGGAGCCAGGTGAGAGCACCGTATCCCTGCACGCAGCTCCCCACTGCTGGGCAGAGGGCTGCTGGGGCTCTGCCTGTAGCTGGGAGGGGGGGAAGGGGCGAGCAGGGGCTCCCCAGCGCCACGGACAGGAAGGGCCCCTCTGCTCGGGCCCAGCCAAGCCATGGCTGACTACTGGCACCACTAGGCCTGCAATGCCCCAGGGACAGCCGGCCCTGCCAGGTGCTCACCGCTGCTCACGGTTGCTCTCTCCTTCCTCTGCAGAGTGCGTGCTGTGCCGCAGGGCACGGGTCAACCCGGACACCTGCGGGCAGATGGTTGCCACCGGTGGGCTCTGTGCCCACCAGTTCTGCTTGGTAAGTTCGCTCAAGGCCTCGGGCTCCTGCCAGGGATGCTCCCTGCCTTCCTGGCCTCACGAGATCACACTCTTTTCTCTCCTACAGTTCTTTGCCGATGGCCTTTTGGAGTGGCGAACCCCGCTGGGAGAACTTTTTGGCTTCTCCCTTCATGCCGTCCAGCATGCAGTTCAGCTGGCTGACCAGAAGGTGAGGACCCAAACAAAGTGATCGCAGCCTTTCCAACCGGCTCTGGGACAAAGTCCCACCACAGCAGACCAGCCTCTGTGGTGGGACTCTGCGCCCTGCCCGGAGAAGCGGGGTCAGCCACGGAGGCCCCGAGCCCTCCACTGATGGGGACTGGTCTGCTCTTTGCAGCACTGCTTTGTCTGCGGCGAGAGGGGAGCTACCATCAGCTGCGCGCAGACAGGCTGTGAGCGCAGCTTCCATCTGCCCTGCGCCGAGGACGGGGAGTGCGTCACCCAATATTTTGGGCAGCACCGGTAAGGGCTGGCAGCAGCAGCCAAGCTGCCGTCCCTCCCTGTTCCTCCCGGGGAGGAACCCGCAGCAACAGCTCCCAGCATCCTGCCAGAGCCAGAGCCCAGGCCTGGAGCTCTCTCCTGGTCCTCTGCCCTCCTTACCGCGCTTCTCACCGTGCCCATCCCTTTCTGTCCTCCTGCCCAGGTCCTTCTGCTGGGAGCATCGCCCTCGACAGGCAGCGGAGGCAGCTCCATCTCAGAACACCTCCTGTGTCATCTGCCTGGAGCCTGTGGGGGACAGCACGTCCTACCACACCATGATGTGCCCGGTGTGCAAACAGGCCTGGTTCCACCGGGGCTGCATCAGGGTAGGAGCTCTCCCCTTGTCTTGCGGGCACAGCTGGTGCTCAGCAGCACCCAGCCTTGCTCACGCTCACGCTCACACTCCTTGTGCTTCTCCTGCAGAAACATGCCTTGCACGCTGCCACCATGCGCTTCTTCTGCCCCGTCTGTGGAGGAAGAACGCAGTTCAGGTCCCAAATGACCACGCTGGGGATCCAGATCCCAGTCAGGTTGGTGTCCTTCTGCCCGGCTCTGCAGACACTCGGGCACAGGAGCTGTGCCAGCCCCGGCAGGCCCAGTCCCTTGCCGTCCTGAGAGCATTGGTCTCGGCTTCATGAAGAAGCTGAGAATGAGCTCAAGGCGGATGCCCTGGATCTGCCTTACGCCTGGGGCACTGGGGACTCATCACATTCCCTCTGTTCTCTGGCAGACGACCATCCTGGTGGGACGATGAGGACTACCAGCCGCTGCGAGAGAGGCACAGGCGGTGTGATGCCAAGATGTGCATCTACCTCGGAGGCAGGGAGAGAGCACAGGAAGCGGGGTGAGTGACCTCCGCAGTCCTCTGGGGCTCTGCGTGGGATCTCAGCCTCAGCACAGGCTGGGGGAGCAAGGATTGAGTGCCAGAGCCGTGCCGGCTGCTCCCCGCCTTGGCTTGCTTTGTCCTCACAGCCACAACCCCTTTGCTTCCGCAGGCGCTGGCAGCTGCTGCTCTGCAGCTCCTGTGGCTCAGAAGGCACGCACCGGAACTGCACCTTCTGGGCCACCGGCGGCAGCAGCTGGGAGTGCGACACCTGCGCTGCTGCGGGCACCGGTAAGAGGCAAAGAGCCGCGTGCCTCGGGACGGGTGCTCACGGTGGCCTTGCCACAGTCTCTCTGCCCCATGGGGGATGGCAGCCCGGCCTGCCCTGGGGCTGCATGTTCATCCTGCTGAGCTTCCCGTCTCTCCTTACAGCTTCCCGCACCGACTCTGAGCCGGACGCCTCCAGCACTTCCAGCCGGGAGGTACCAGTGCCTCAGTGTCACATCATTACAGGACCTGAAAACACCAGCTCCGGTCCTGCTAGGCGGGCAGCGTCCAGCCCACCCTGCAGCTCCCAGCTGCCTGAGCTCAGCGTCCAGCCCAGAGCGCCGGCGACTGAGCAGACTGGCACCCGCTCCCGTCCATCTGAGGAGCGGGACGCCTCTCAGCAGCGCCGAGGACGCGGCGGCAGGAGACGGGCACCAGCTGCAGGTGCCGAGACCTGCTCCCAGAGCCCCAGCAGACGGGGGCCAGCGCGGGCCTGCAGAAGATCCTCGGTACCCGCGCCCACCGAGCGTCCCAGACGGAGGGGGACCGGCCGCACGAGGAGCCGCTCCCCATTGCAAGGCCGTGCCTCGGGCTCCCGGGCTCGGCCCCAGAGACGTCGCGGAGGGAGCCGTACGACGGCCCGAGGTGCTCGGAGCAGCACCCGCACCTCGGCCACGCCAGCACCGTCCGTGTCCTCGAGGGCTTTCCCCGCTGCCTGCACGTCGGAGACCATCCAGGCAGCGAAGGCGGGCGAACACTCGAAGCCGATCCCCAGTGGGGCGTCGGGCTTCAGCTTCCCGCAGCCGGCCCCGAGGAGGCCGTGGCAGCCGGTCCAGGCAGCGGAGGACGGCCCGGACACGAAGCCGCTCCCGGGCAAACCAGCGGAGAAGACGTCCCCGCAGACGGTGCTGAAGGCAGCGCAGTAGCAGCCGTGTCCCAACCCCACATGACGGCTGCGGTCTCGAGCGGCAAGTCAACCTCGGAGAGAGACCACCCAGACGAGCTTCGCTCTTCAGCGGACCAGCCCGGGCACAAAGCCGCTCCCGGGCAAACCACCGGAGAAGACATCCCCAAAGCTAGACCCAGAGGTGGCACCGAAGCAGCCGTGTCCCATCCCCACGTGATGGCTGCTGTCCCAGGCGGCAGAGAAAGTCAACCTTGAAGAGAGTCCACGTGTGTTAACTTCATCCTTCCGTGGACCAGCCCGGGCACAAAGCCGCCCCCGGGCCCAACATCAGACAAGACATCCCCACAACCAGCCCCAAAGACAGCGCGGAAACAACCGTGTCCCATCCCCCCCCGATTTTTATGATTCCCCCCATTAAAAAAAAATAAATAAACCCTTAACATACACCCCACATCTTGGCTTCGTTGTTCTCTGCTTTGTCCTGGGGTGGGGAGTGTTAGGAGCCAAGACCACAGGGCTGTCTTCTCCCCAGCGCCTTCCCAGATGTTTGCCACGGAGTTATCTTTAGGTCCAATCTGCGTCTGTGACGGGGGTGAAAAAGGGGAAAAAGGGGCGGTGACGGAGGTGCCTCGATGGTTTACAGGCCAGTTCAGGCCGTTTCCGTGACCAACGGGGAAAGGGGACCCACAGACCCACACCCTGGAGAAGGGGAAAGGGGAAAAGGAGGGAGGGGTAGGGAGGTGGGAGACGGGCCTGAAAACAAAAGGGTGGCAGCAATCTGAGGAGGAAAGTCAGTTTCCTAAAGATGATATCAGAATGCAAGGTAACACAGTGTAACACTTGGTGTAACCCTTGACTGCCCAGGTTAGCTGCTTCAGAGCCACCCCAGCCAGAACAGCAGCGACTGACTGCAAGGTACAGGCAGAGGGGTTTCAGTCCGTTCCTTTTCTGGGAGACAAAGAGAGGATGCGAAACAGCCAGCGTGGCTTCACCAACATCAGATCTTGCCTGACCACTCTTGTGGCCTTCTGTGATGGAGGGATGGCAGTCGGTGGATGGGGGAAGGGTGATGGATGTCATCTTCCTAGAAGATGACTGGGAGAAAAGGAGGTTATCAGGAGTACTCAGCATGGGTTCACCAAGGGGAGGTCGTGCTCGACCAACCTGGTGGCCTTTTATGAAGATGTCACTGGCTGGGTGGACGGGGGGAGAGCGGTAGATGTAGTCTACCTTGATTTCTGTAAGGCTTTTGATACTGTCCCCCATGGCATCCTTATAACAAAGCTGAAGAAGTATGGGATAGACGAGTGGACGGTGAAGTGGATCGAGAATTGGCTGACTGGCAGAGCGCAGAGGGTTGTTGTTGGCGGTGCGGTGTCCGGCTGGAGGCCTGTGACTAGCGGCATCCCCCAGGGGTCTGTACTGGGTCCGGTCTTGTTCAACATCTTCATCAATGACCTTGATGAGGGGATAGTGACCACCCTCAGCAAGTTTGCTGATGACACGAAGTTGGGAGGATTGGCTGACACGCCTGAAGGCTGTGCTGCCATTCAGCGAGACCTGGACAGGCTGGAGAGCTGGGCAGTAAGAAACCGGATGAGGTTTAACAAAAGCAAGTGTAGAGTCTTGCACCTAGGTAGAAATAATTGCATGCACCAGTACAGGCTGGGGAAGACCTGCTGGAGAGGAGCTCTGCTGAGAGGGACCTGGGCGTCCTGGTGGACGACAGGTTGGCCATGAGCCAGCAGTGTGCCCTTGTAGCCAAAAAGGCCAATGGCATCCTGGGGTGCATTAAAAAGAGCGTGGCCAGCAGGTCGAGGGAGGTGATCCTCCCGCTCTACTCTGCCCTGGTAAGGCCTCATCTGGAATACTGTGTCCAGTTCTGGGCTCCCCAGTACAAAAAAGACAGGGATCTCTTGGAAAGAGTCCAGCGGAGGGCCACAAAGATGGTGAAGGGCCTGGAGCATCTTCCGTGTGAGGAGAGACTTAGGGAACTGGGTCTGTTTAGCCTTGAGAAAAGAAGGCTGAGAGGGGACTTGATCCATGTTTATAAATACCTGAAGTGTGGGAGCCATAGTGACGAGGCTGGTCTGTTTTCAGTAGTGCGTGGGGACAGGACTAGGGGTAATGGGCTGAAACTTCAGCATAGGAAGTTCCGCACGAATGTGTGCAAGAACTTCTTTACGGTGAGGGTGACGGATGGAACAGGCTGCCCAGGGAGGTGGTGGAGTCTCCTTCTCTGGAGATATTCAAGACCCGCCTGGACACCTACCTGTGTGACGTGGTGTAGGGAGCCTGCTATGGCAGGGGGGTTGGACTGGATGATCTCTAGAGGTCCCTTCCAACTCCTACAATTCTGTGATTCTGTGACTCTGTAATTCTGCAAAGCTTTTGACATGGTCCCTCACCACATCCTTCTCTCTAAATTGTAGAGGTGTGTTTTTGAAAGATGGACTATTCAGTGGATTAAGAACTGGTTGGCTGGTCGCAACCACAGGGTTGTGATCTGGGTGGAAGTCGGTCACAAGCGGTGTCCCCCAAGAGCTGTTCTCAGGACCGGTGCCCTTCCCCATCTTTATCGATGACACAGACGATGGAATCAAGCACACCCTCAACAAGTCTGCAGACCACGCCAAGCTGAGCAGTGTCATCAGTACGCTGGAGGGAAGGGAAGCCACCCAGACGGACCTGGACAGGCTGGAGCAGTGGACTCACGTGAACCTCATAAGGTTCAACACGGCCAAATGCAAGCCGTTGCACTTGGCTCGGGGCAATCCCAGGTATTTATACAGACTGGAGGAGGATCTCCTTGAGAGCAGCCCTGCAGAGAAGCACTTGCGGGTCCTGATAGAGGAGAAGCTGGACATGAGCCAGCAGTGTCTGTTTACAGCCCGGCTGTTCATCATCTGCAAAAAGTCGTGGAGAACAGGAGAGATACCTGAAGACTGGAGGATAGCCAGTGTCATTCCAATCTTCGAAAGGTCAGGAATTAGGACACAGGAAACTATAGGCCACAGGAAACTATAGGCCACTCAGGCTCAAATCCATCCCTGGGAAAGTGTTGCAACAACTTATTCTGGATAGCATCTCAAAACAGTTGGAAAAAAAGAAGTAGTAGAAGGGCTATCCAGAGTAGTAAGCTTGGATTTACTAGGGAAAAAATCACACTTGACTACCATGGTAGCCTTTGTAGAAGTCATGACTGGGTAGGTGTCTTAGTAATCTGGGTTAATGCTGGATCTGACAGACGTTTTGAATCACAGGATCCTGGACTGGCTTGGGTTGGAAGGGACAGTAAAGTCTATCAAGTTCCAAACTCCTGCAGTATGTTGGTTGTCACCCACTAGAGGAGGCTGCCTGGAGCCCAACCCAGTGAGGCCCTGAACATCCCCTTACAGAGGGCGGCTCTCTAGACATGGGGGATGTCCCATCAGCGTTGGCCTGACGTTCACGGAGAAACTAGAAAAGGGGTCAGTCTGGAAGTGCAGGGATGCTCCAGTGTGACTCCAGGACTGCAGCCCTGGACAAGGGATGGTTCGTCTCCTGCTCTGGCACGGTGACCGTTGCCAGCAGGTCAAAGAAAGCACACACTTCAGAAATTCTCCTCACTCGTTCTACATGCAGGCTTGAAGGGAACTGTGCCCTGCCTGTGCCGCTTTGCTTCTGGGAATTGTATAAGGGCTGAAGCTTTGATGTGTGAAGACTCGGATAGGAAAGGATCATAAAACCCACGCAGCCTCAAGTGCCGGCCGTGGGAGCGCTGCCACCCAGGTCAGGTTAGAACAGGGTCCTGTCCAACCGGGCCTGGACTGTCTGCAGGAATGGGTACCCACAGCTTCTCTGGGCAGCCGTGCCAGGGCCTCAGCGCCCTCCGAGCGAGGAATTCCCTCTCGCAGTTCACCCGACCTCCTCTTTTCTCAGGTCAAAACCATTCACAGGTCTGCATAGTAACTGTGTTACCCACATCAAATTAATTTAATTGCAAGATCAAAAAAGTAGCCTGGGAACAGCAGTTGCTGATGGATCGGATGCTTACTAACTACTTTGGACAGGATAAATATGGCGGAATCATCAGGAATGTAGGTTAACCGCACGTTCCCCAGGAAGATTACCAAGTTTTAAATGTGTAGTTTAAGGTTTTGATTCCCAGTACTAAATGTTTATTACAGGTCAATGTGTTCCGTACACAAAGTTAAAAAATAGAACTACAGAGGCAGACTAGGTTGTTTTCAACTATGATGTCCAAGCAGCAGTTATTTTAATTTGGGCCTAAGACAATAATGCCACCGTGTGCTTCTGTGCTCCCGACGTGCAGATATCTCGAGTGTCTTCCTGCCAGTGATACCGTTCCCCCTTGTCCTGTGGCCATCAGAGCCTGGGAAGTCGGTCAGCACACGCACTAGAAATGCCGGCTGCGCTGTTGACCCGCAGGCCTTTCCTAGACTCTCTGCTGTGCCGTCCCAGCACGGGCGCGGTGCGGAAGGCCTGAGGGAGGCCATCCTTGCTCCCCAAGGATGCTGTCAGCACCGGGCCCCTGGCTCCGCACTACCCACAGGAGCCACCGCCCTCCTGCGTGTGTGCCGCGCCCTCAGCCCCGTGAGGTGGTGACCGTGATGTCACAGTGGTGGCAGGGAGCGGCCATTGTGACCCGCGGGGCCGGGAGCAGAGCTAAGGCTGCTGGGCTGGGGCCGAGCTCAGTGCGGCCTGGTGAGGTGTGGAGAGAGCACTGACTCTCTTGTTTCTCGCCGATGATGCCAAGCATGTTCCAAGGGAACGAGGAGGAGGCGCCCAACTCTGGGGAGCCAGGTGAGAGCACCGTATCCCTGCACGCAGCTCCCCACTGCTGGGCAGAGGGCTGCTGGGGCTCTGCCTGTAGCTGGGAGGGGGGGAAGGGGCGAGCAGGGGCTCCCCAGCGCCACGGACAGGAAGGGCCCCTCTGCTCGGGCCCAGCCAAGCCATGGCTGACTACTGGCACCACTAGGCCTGCAATGCCCCAGGGACAGCCGGCCCTGCCAGGTGCTCACCGCTGCTCACGGTTGCTCTCTCCTTCCTCTGCAGAGTGCGTGCTGTGCCGCAGGGCACGGGTCAACCCGGACACCTGCGGGCAGATGGTTGCCACCGGTGGGCTCTGTGCCCACCAGTTCTGCTTGGTAAGTTCGCTCAAGGCCTCGGGCTCCTGCCAGGGATGCTCCCTGCCTTCCTGGCCTCACGAGATCACACTCTTTTCTCTCCTACAGTTCTTTGCCGATGGCCTTTTGGAGTGGCGAACCCCGCTGGGAGAACTTTTTGGCTTCTCCCTTCATGCCGTCCAGCATGCAGTTCAGCTGGCTGACCAGAAGGTGAGGACCCAAACAAAGTGATCGCAGCCTTTCCAACCGGCTCTGGGACAAAGTCCCACCACAGCAGACCAGCCTCTGTGGTGGGACTCTGCGCCCTGCCCGGAGAAGCGGGGTCAGCCACGGAGGCCCCGAGCCCTCCACTGATGGGGACTGGTCTGCTCTTTGCAGCACTGCTTTGTCTGCGGCGAGAGGGGAGCTACCATCAGCTGCGCGCAGACAGGCTGTGAGCGCAGCTTCCATCTGCCCTGCGCCGAGGACGGGGAGTGCGTCACCCAATATTTTGGGCAGCACCGGTAAGGGCTGGCAGCAGCAGCCAAGCTGCCGTCCCTCCCTGTTCCTCCCGGGGAGGAACCCGCAGCAACAGCTCCCAGCATCCTGCCAGAGCCAGAGCCCAGGCCTGGAGCTCTCTCCTGGTCCTCTGCCCTCCTTACCGCGCTTCTCACCGTGCCCATCCCTTTCTGTCCTCCTGCCCAGGTCCTTCTGCTGGGAGCATCGCCCTCGACAGGCAGCGGAGGCAGCTCCATCTCAGAACACCTCCTGTGTCATCTGCCTGGAGCCTGTGGGGGACAGCACGTCCTACCACACCATGATGTGCCCGGTGTGCAAACAGGCCTGGTTCCACCGGGGCTGCATCAGGGTAGGAGCTCTCCCCTTGTCTTGCGGGCACAGCTGGTGCTCAGCAGCACCCAGCCTTGCTCACGCTCACACTCACACTCCTTGTGCTTCTCCTGCAGAAACATGCCTTGCACGCTGCCACCATGCGCTTCTTCTGCCCCGTCTGTGGAGGAAGAACGCAGTTCAGGTCCCAAATGACCACGCTGGGGATCCAGATCCCAGTCAGGTTGGTGTCCTTCTGCCCGGCTCTGCAGACACTCGGGCACAGGAGCTGTGCCAGCCCCGGCAGGCCCAGTCCCTTGCCGTCCTGAGAGCATTGGTCTCGGCTTCATGAAGAAGCTGAGAATGAGCTCAAGGCGGATGCCCTGGATCTGCCTTACGCCTGGGGCACTGGGGACTCATCACATTCCCTCTCTTCTCTGGCAGACGACCATCCTGGTGGGACGATGAGGACTACCAGCCGCTGCGAGAGAGGCACAGGCGGTGTGATGCCAAGATGTGCATCTACCTCGGAGGCAGGGAGAGAGCACAGGAAGCGGGGTGAGTGACCTCCGCAGTCCTCTGGGGCTCTGCGTGGGATCTCAGCCTCAGCACAGGCTGGGGGAGCAAGGATTGAGTGCCAGAGCCGTGCCGGCTGCTCCA
>NW_027315680.1:0-40992 GCF_039878825.1 Excalfactoria chinensis
TGTTATATATGGGGTTATATATGGGGTTATGGGGTCATATATGGGGTTATATGTGGGGTTATATGTGGGGTTATATGTGGGGTTATATGTGGGGTTATATGTGGGGTTATATATGGGGTTATATATGGGGTTATGGGGTTATATATGGGGTTATATATGGGGTTATGGGGTTATATATGGGGTTATGGGGTTATATATGGGGTTATATATGGGGTTATATATGGGGTTATATATGGGGTTATATGTGGGGTTATATGTGGGGTTATATGTGGGGTTATATATGGGGTTATATATGGGGTTATGGGGTTATATATGGGGTTATATATGGGGTTATGGGGTTATATATGGGGTTATGGGTTATATATGGGGTTATGGGGTTATATATGGGTTATATATGGGGTTTATGGGGTTATATATGGGGTTATATATGGGGTTATATATGGGGTTATGGGGCTATGGGGTTATATATGGGGTTATGGGGCTATGGGGGCTATAGAAGCCGCTGCTCAGCTGGTCAATGGCCGCGCGCAGCTCGGGGGAGACGCTCGTAGTAATCGCGGGCACAGTAACTATATAGGGGGATATAACATATATATGGGGTTATATATGGGGTTATGGGTTATATATGGGGTTATGGGGTTATATATGGGGTTATGGGGTCATATATGGGGTTATGGGGTCATATATGGGGTCATATATGGGGTTATATATGGGGTTATATATGGGGTTATATATGGGGGTTATGGGGTTATATATGGGGTTATGGGGTTATATGTGGGGTTATGGGGTTATATATGGGGTTATGGGGTTATATATGGGGTTATATATGGGGTTATGGGGTTATATATGGGGTGGGTTATGGGGTTATGGGGGGCTATGGGTGGATATATGGGGTTATATATGGGGTTATGAGGTTATATATGGGGTTATGGGGTCATATATGGGGTTATATATGGGGTTATATATGGGGGTATGGGGTTATATATGGGGTTATATATGGGGTTATATATGGGGTTATGGGGTTATATATGGGGTTATATATGGGGTTATGAGGTCATATATGGGGGTTATGAGGTCATATATGGGGTTATATATGGGGTTATGGGGTTATATATGAGGTTATATATGGGGTCATATATGGGGTCATATATGGGGTTATATATGGGGTTATATATGGGGTTATATATGGGGTTATGGGGTTATATATGGGGTTATGGGGTTATATGTGGGGTTATGGGGTTATATATGGGGGTTATGGGGTTATATGTGGGGTTATGGGGTTATATATGGGGTTATATATGGGGTTATGGGGTCATATATGGGGTTATGGGGTCATATATGGGGTTATGGGGTCATATATGGGGTTATGGGGTTTATATGTGGGGTTATGGGGTTATATATGGGTTTATGGGGTTATATATGGGGTTATATATGGGGTTATGGGGTTATATATGGGGTGGGTTATGGGGTTATGGGGGGCTATGGGGGGATATATGGGGTTATATATGGGGTTATGAGGTTATATATGGGGTTATGGGGTCATATATGGGGTTATATATGGGGTTATATATGGGGGGTATGGGGTTATATATGGGGTTATATATGGGGTTATATATGGGGTTATATATGGGGTTATATATGGGGGTTATGGGGTTATATATGGGGTTATATATGGGGTTATGAGGTCATATATGGGGTTATGAGGTCATATATGGGGTTATATATGGGGTTATGGGGTTATATATGAGGTTATATATGGGGTTATATATGAGGTTATATATGGGGTTATATATGGGGTTGTATATGGGGTTTATATATGGGGTTATGGGATTATATATGGGGTTATGGGGGTTATATATGGGGTGGGTTATAGAGTTATGGAGGGAATAATGGGGTTGGGGGGGGATATGGGGGGTTATGAGGGGTATATGTGGGTATATGGGGGGGGTAATGGGGGGATATGGGGTTATATATGGGGTGGGTTATGGGGTTATATATGGGGCAGGTTTATGGGGGGTATATGAGGGGTTATGGGGGGATATAGGGGGCAATGGGGGGGGTTATGGGAGGATATAGGGGGTAAGGGGGGGATATAGGGGGGTAATAGGGGGATGGGGAAGGTTTGGGGGAGTGTTATGGGGTTAGGGGGTGGATATCTGGCGGGTAATGAGGGGGGTTATGGGGTTATGGGGGGCAATATAGGGGGTAATGGGGGGATGGGGAGGGGATAATGGGGGTATATGGGGGGTCCCCAATATGGCTCAACTTTGCCTATCAAGGTTCTCCACCCACCCATAGGTGCCCCTATATCCCTATATTATCTCCCCCCCCCACCCATAGGTGCCCCTATATCCCTATATACCTCCCCCCCACCCATTTGGTGCCCCTATATCTCTATATATCTCACCCCCTGCACCCATAGGTGCCCCTATCCCCCTCTATATCTCCTCCCACCACACCATAGGTTGCCCCTATCCCCCTATATATCTCCCCCCCACCCATAGGTGCCCCTATATCCCTATATACCTCCCCCCCCATCCATAGGTGCCCCTATCCCTCTATATACCTCCCCCCCACCCATAGGTGCCCCTATATCCCTATATACCTCCCCCCCACCCATAGGTGCCCCTATATCTCTATATACCTCCCTCCCCCACCCATAGGTGCCCCTATATCTCTATATACCTCCCCCCCACCCATAGGTGCCCCTATATCCCTATATATCTCCCCCCCCACCCATAGGTGCCCCTATATCCCTATATACCTCCCCCCACCCATAGGTGCCCCTTATATCTCTATATATCTCCCACCCCACCCATAGATGCCCCTATCCCTCTATATATCTCCCCCCCCCAACATAGGTGCCCCTATCCCTATATATACCTCCCCCCCACCCATAGGTGCCCCTATATCCCTATATACCTCCCCCCCCACCCATAGGTGCCCCTATATCCCTATATACCTCCCACCCACCCATAGGTGCCCCTATATCCCTATATACCCTCCCCCCCACCCATAGGTGCCCCTATGTCTCTATATATCTCCCTCCCCCCACCCATAGGTGCCCCTATGTCTCTATATACCTCCCACCCCAACCAATTGTTCCCCTATCCCTATATCCCCCATATGTTCCCCTATCCCTATATCCCCTATAGGTGCCCCTATCCCTATATCCCCATAGTTCCCCTATATATCCCTATATGTCTCACCCCTTTCTGTCGAGCTCCTCCACGTCGTGGACCCTCATCCCGAAGATGAAGAGATTTTCCTCCCCCCCCCCCACCCATAGGTGCCCCTATATCCCTATATACCTCCCCCCCCACCCATAGGTGCCCCTATATCTCTATATATCTCACCCCCTGAACCCATATGTTCCCCTATCCCTATATCCCCCATAGGTGCCCCTATATCTCTATATACCTCCCACCCCACCCATAGGTGCCCCTATATCTCTATATACCTCTCCCCCCACCCCACAGGTGCCCATATCCCTCTATATATCTCCCCCCCCACCCATGGGTGCCCCTATATCTCTATATATCTCACCCCCTGCACCCATAGGTGCCCCTATATCCCTATATACCTCCCTCCCCACCCATAGGTGCCCCCCACCCATATGTTCCCCTATCCCTATATCCCCCATATGTTCCCCTATCCCTATATCCCCCATAGTTCCCCTATCCCTATATCCCCCATAGTTCCCCTATATATCTCTATGGCTCACCCCTTCCTGTCGAGCTCCTCCACATCATGGACCCTCATCCCAAAGATGAAGAGGTTTTCCTCCCCCCCACCCATAGGTGCCCCTATATATCTCTACATCTCACCCCCTGCACCCATAGGTGCCCCTATATCTCTATATACCTCCCCCCCTGCACCCATAGGTGCCCCTATCCCTATATATATCTCCCTCCCCACCCATAGGTGCCCCTATCCCTATATATATCTCCCTCCCCACCCATAGGTGCCCCTATATCTCTATATATCTCCCCCCACACACCCATAGGTGCCCCTATGTCTCTATATACCTCCCCCCCACCCATGGGTGCCCCTATATCTCTATATATCTCCCCCCCCCACCCATAGGTGCCCCTATATCTCTATATATCTCACCCCCTGAACCCATATGTTCCCCTATCCCCTATATCCCCATAGTCCCCCATATATCCCTATGTCTCAACCCCTTCCTGTCGAGCTCCTCCACGTCGTGGACCCTCATCCCGAAGATGAAGAGATTTTCCTCCCCCGCCTCCTCCGCCATCTCCACGTTGGCTCCATCCATGGTGCCGATGGTCAGAGCCCCCGTTCAGCATGAACTTCATGTTCCCCGGTACCCGACGCCTCCGTGCCCGCAGTGCTGATCTGCTCCGATAGGTCTGCGGCTGGGATCACTAATATATAGGGGATATATGGGGTTATATGGGGTTATATGGGGTTTATATGGGCTGTGCTGATCTGCTCCGATAGGTCTGCGGCTGGGATCACTAACATATAGGGTTATAGGGTTATATGGGGGTTATATGGGGTTATATGGGGGGATATGGGGGGATATGGGGGGATATGGGGTTAGATGGGGATATATGGGGTTATATGGGGGGATATGGGGGGATATGGGGTTAGATGGGGTTAGATGGGGTTATATGGGGTTATATGGGTTTATATGGGGTCATATGGGGGGTTATATGGGGTTATATGGGGTTATATGGGGATATATGGGGTTATATGGGGTTATATGGGGTTATATGGGGTTATATGGGGTTTATATGGGCTGTGCTGATCTGCTCCGATAGGTCTGCGGCTGGGATCACTGTATATGGGGTTTATATGGGGGTTATATGGGGTTATATGGGGTTATATGGGGTTATATGGGGTTATATGGGGTTATATGGGGTTATATGGGGTTATATGGGCTGTGCTGATCTGCTCCGATAGGTCTGCGGGCTGGGATCACTGTGATATAGGGTTATATGGGTTATATAGGGATATATAGGATATATGGGGTTATATGGGGTTATATGGGGTTATATGGGGTTATATAGGGATATATAGGGATATATGGGGTTATATGGGGTTATATGGGGTTATATAGGGATATATAGGGTTATATGGGGTTATATGGGGTTATATGGGGTTATATGAGCTGTGCTGATCTGCTCCGATAGGTCCTGCGGCTGGGATCACTGTGATATAGGGTTATATGGGGTTATATGGGGTTATATGGGGTTATATGGGGGTATATGGGGTTATATAGGGATATATGGGTTATATAGGGTTATATAGGGTTATATGGGGTTATATGGGCTGTGCTGATCTGCTCCGACAGGTCTGCGGCTGGATCACTAATATATAGGGGATATAGGGTTATATAGGGTTATATAGGGATATATGGGGTTATATGGGGTTTATATAGGGATATATGGGGTTAGGGATATATGGGGTTATATGGGGTTATATGGGCTGTGCTGATCTGCTCCGACAGGTCTGCGGCTGGGGATCACTGATGGACATAGGAGATATAGGGTTATATAGGGATATATAGGGTTATATGGGCTGTGCTGATCTGCTCCGATAGGTCTGCGGCTGGGATCACTAATGGATATAGGATTATATAAGGCTATATGGGGTTATATGGGGTTATATGGGGCTATAGGGGGTTCTATGGGGTTATAGGGGGATATATGGGGTTATATAGGGCTATAGGGGTTATATGGTGTTATAGGGGATATATGGGGTTCTATGGGGCTACAGGGGGTTCTATGGGGTTATAGGGGGATATATTGGGGTTCTATGGGGCTATAGGGGGTTCTATGGGGTTATAGGGGGATATATGGGGTTATATAGGGCTATAGGGAGTTATATGGTGTTATAGGGGGATATATGGGGTTCTATGGGGCTATAGGGAGTTATATGGTGTTATAGGGGGATATATGGGGTTCTATGGGGCTATAGGGAGTTATATGGTGTTATAGGGGGATATATGGGGTTCTATGGGGCTATAGGGAGTTATATGGTGTTATAGGGGGATATATGGGGTTCTATGGGGCTATAGGGGGTTCTATGGGGTTATAGGGGGATATATATGGTTATATAGGGCTATAGGGGGTTCTATGGGGTTATATGGGGATATATGGGGTTATATAGGGCTACAGGGGGTTCTATGGGGTTATAGGGGGATATATGGGGGTTATATAGGGCTATAGGGGGTTCTATGGGGTTCTATGGGGTTCTGTTACCCCGGTCACGTGGTACCTTTCTCAGCCAATGAGACGCGGTAGTTCTCGAGGAAGATGACCTTGAGTCGATCCCCCACAGCCGGGTCGTGATTCACCACGTCCCCGATCGACGTGATCAGTTTGATGATCAGCTTCGCCATGTGGTAACCTGGGGCGGCCTATAGATGTATATAGGGATCAATAGGGAGCCATAGGGATCAATAGGGAGCCATAGGGATCAATAGGGAGCCATAGGGAAACATTGGGATCAATAGGGATCAATAGGGAGCCATAGGGATCAATAGGGAGCCATCGGGAGCCATAGGGATCAATAGGAGCCATAGGGATCAATAGGGAGCCATAGGGATCAATAGGGAAACATTGGATCAATAGGGATCAATAGGGAGCCATAGGGATCAATAGGGAGCCATAGGGATCAATAGGGACATGATCAGCTTGATGATCAGCTTCGCCATGTGGTAACCTGGGGCGGCCTATAGATGTATATAGGGATCAATAGGGAGCCATAGGGATCAATAGGGAGCCATAGGGAAACATTGGGATCAATAGGGATCAATAGGGAGCCATAGGGATCAATAGGGAGCCATCGGGAGCCATAGGGATCAATAGGGAGCCATAGGGATCAATAGGGAAACATTGGGATCAATAGGGATCAATAGGGAGCCATAGGGATCAATAGGGAGCCATAGGGATCAATAGGGAGCCATCGGGAGCCATAGGGATCAATAGGGAGCCATAGGGATCAATAGGGACATGATCAGTTTGATGATCAGCTTCGCCATGTGGTAACCTGGGGCGGCCTATAGATGTATATAGGGATCAATAGGGAGCCATAGGGATCAATAGGGAGCCATAGGGATCAATAGGGAGCCATAGGGAAACATTGGGATCAATAGGGATCAATAGGGAGCCATAGGGATCAATAGGGAGCCATCGGGAGCCATAGGGATCAATAGGGAGCCATAGGGAGCCATAGGGATCAATAGGGAGCCATAGGGATCAATAGGGAGCCATAGAGACCCTATAGGGATCAATAGGGAGCCATAGGGAAACATTGGTATCAATAGGGAGCCATTGGGATCAATAGGGAGCCATAGGGATCAATAGGGAGCCATAGGGAAACATTGGGATCAATAGGGAGCCATAGGGATCAATAGGGAAACATTGGGATCAATAGGGAGCCATAGGGATCAATAGGGAACCATTGCTACACATGTGATACCCCAAGCAGCCTGCAGGGGGCGACAAAGTACACATATATATATATATATATAGGGGGCCATAAGGATCAATAGGGAGCCATAGGGAAACATTGGGATCAATAGGGAGCCATAGGGATCAATAGGGAGCCATAGGGATCAATAGGGAACCATAGGGAACCATTGGGACACATGTCATAACCCGTAGCGGCCTGCAGGGGGCGACACATCATATATGTATATAGGGAACCCTAGGGAACCATTGGGATCAATAGGGAGCCATAGGGACACATTGAGACCCCATAGAGACCCATAGCAACCCCATAGGGACCCACAGGGAAACATAGGGACTCATAGGGACCCATAGAGACCCCTAGAGACCCCTAGAGACCCATAGGGACCTATAGAGACACATAGGGACCCCTAGAGACCCATAGGGACCCACAGAGACACATAGGGACCCATAGAGACCCCTTAGAGACTCCATAGGGACTCATAGGGACCCTTAGAGACCCCATAGGGACCCACAGGGACCCCATAGGGACACATAGAGACACAAAGGAACACATAGAGACCCCATAGAGACCCATAGGGACCCCATAGAGAACCATAGGGACCTATAGGGACACACAGGGACCCATAGAGACCCATAGGGACCTATAGGGGCACATAGAGACCCATAGGGACCTATAGGGACACACAGGGACCCATACAGACCCATAGGGATGCATAGGGACCCATTGGGACACATAGAGACCCCGCTGAGACCCATAGAGACCCATAGGGGCACAAAGAGACCCCATAGAGACCCATAGGGGCACATAGAGACCCATAGGTACCTATAGGGACACACAGGGACCCATAGAGACCCATAGAGACACATAGAGACCCATAGTGACCCACAGATACACACAGGGACCCATAGGGACCCATAAGAGACCCATAGTGACCCACTGACACCCATAGGGACGCACAGGGACCCATAGAGACCCCATTGAGACCCATAGTGCCCCATATCCACCCCATAGGACCCCCTCCCGCCCCATAGGACCCCACTCACCTTCCCCCCAATCATGACGGTGCGGGGCACGAAGGCTTTATTCGGCTCCTTCTTAATCCCTGCGGAGGACGGAGGGGTTGGGGGGCAACCCATATGATGGGGGGGGTCTATGGGGTCTGTGGGGCAGGATCTATGGGGCAGGCTATGGGGGAGACAGGATCTATGGGGCAGGATCTATGGGGCAGGCAGGATCTATGGGAGAGGCAATATCTATGGGGCAGGCAGGATCTATGGGGCAGGCTATGGGGGAGACAGTATATATAGGGCAGGATCTATGGGGCAGGATCTATGGGGGAGGCAGGATCTATGGGGCAGGAGCTATGGGGGAGGCAGGATCTATGGGGCAGGAGCTATGGAGCAGGCAGGATCTATGGGACAGCTATGGGTCATGCTATGGGGCAGCTATGGGGCAGTATCTATGGGGCAGGATCTATGGGGCAGTATCTATGGGGCAGCTGTGTGTCACTCACTGTTGTACAGGGTGATGACATGGAGGCAGTTGAGCAGCTGCTGTTTAGGGCAGGGCTCTATAGGGCAGGCAGGATCTATGGGGCAGGCAGTATCTATGGGGCAGGATCTATGGGGCAGTATCTATGGGGCAGAGGACTCACTGTTGTACAGGGTGATGACATGGAGGCAGTTGAGCAGCTGCTGTTTAGGGCAGGGCTCTATAGGGCAGGCAGGATCTATGGGGCAGGCAGTATCTATGGGGCAGTATCTATGGGGCAGGATCTATGGGGCAGTATCTATGGGGCAGGATCTATGGGGCAGTCTCTATGGGGCAGTATCTATGGGGCAGTATCTATGGGGCAGGCAGTATCTATGGGGCAGTATCTATGGGGCAGAGGACTCACTGTTGTACAGGGTGATGACGTGCAGGCAGTTGAGCAGCTGCTGTTTAGGTCAAGACTCTATAGGGCAGGGCTCTATTGCTCAGGCTATGGGGCAGCTATGGGTCATGCTATGGGGCAGCTATGGGGAAGGATCTATGGGGCAGCTATGGGTCATGCTATGGGGCAGCTATGGGGCAGTATCTATGGGGCAGTATCTATGGGTCATGCTATGGGGCAGCTATGGGGCAGGATCTATGGGGCAGAGGACTCACTGTTGTACAGGGTGATGACGTGCAGGCAGTTGAGCAGCTGCTGTTTAGGTCAAGACTCTATAGGGCAGGGCTCTATTGCTCAGGCTATGGGGCAGCTATGGGTCATGCTATGGGGCAGCTATGGGGCAGGATCTATGGGGCAGAGGACTCACTGTTGTACAGGGTGATGACGTGCAGGCAGTTGAGCAGCTGCCTCTTGTACTCGTGGATCCTTTTGACCTGCACATCAAACAGCCCCGACGGGTTCACACGCACCCCGTAATCGCGCTCCAGCTGCGCCGCAAACTTCACCTTGTTCTCCTATGGGGGGCAGAAATGGGGTCAGACCCATAGGGACATATAGGGACCCATAGGGACACATTGAGACCTATAGAGACACATAGTGACCCATAGAGACCCATAGGGACACATAGGGACCCATAGCAGTGACACAAACTTCACCTTGTTCTCCTATGGGGGGACAGAAATGGGGTCAGACCCATAGGGACCTATAGCAACACACTGAGACCCCATAGGGACCCATAGCAACCCATAGGTTCCCATAGTGACACACTGAGACCCCATAGAGACCTATAGAGACTCATAGGGACACATAGGGACACACAGGGACCCATAGCAGTGACACAAACTTCACCTTGTTCTCCTGGGGGGGGCAGAAATGGGGTCAGACACATAGGGACCTATAGCAACACACTGAGACCCCATAGGGACCCATAGCAACCCATAGGGACCCATAGGGACACATTGAGACCCCATAGAGACCTATAGAGACCCATAAAGACACACTGAGACCCATAGAGACCTATAGAGACCCATAGGGACCCATAGGGACCCATAGCAGTGCTGCCAACATCACCTTGTTCTCCTATGGGGGGACACAGAAATGGGGTCAGACCCATAGCGACACATTGAGACCCCATAGAGACCTATAGCAACCCATAAGGACACATTGAGACCCCATAGAGACCCCATAGAGACCTATAGAGACCCATAGGGACACATTGAGACCCCATAGAGACCTATAGAGACCCATAGGGACACATTGAGACCCCATAGAGACCTATAGCAACCCATAAGGACACATTGAGACCCCATAGAGGCCTATAGTAACCAATAAGGTCACATTGAGACCCCATAGAGATCTATAGAGACCCATAGCGACCCATAGGGACACACTGAGACCCTATAGAGACCCTTAGCAACCCATAGGGACACATTGAGACCCCAGAGAGACCTATAGAGATCCATAGCGACCCATAGGGTCCTATAGGGACACATAGGGACCCATAGCAGTGACACAAACTTCACCTTGTTCTCCTATGGGGGGACACAGAAATGGGGTTCAGCCCCATAGCGACCCATGGCTGCCCCACTTAGGGATCCAGCTGCCCCACAAGTGCCCCCACCACCCCACAAGTGCCCCCCATCCACCCCACAGGTGCCCCCCATCCACCCCACAAGTGCTCCTCCTGCCCCACAAGTGCCCCCTGCTGCCCCCCAGCTGCCCCACAAGTGTCCCCCCGCCCCACAAGTGCCCCTCATCACCCCATAACTGCCCCCCATCACCCCCTTACTGCCCCCCAAGTGCCCCCCATCACCCCATAACTGCCCCCCATCACCCCATAACTGCCCCTTACTGCACCCCCTGCCCCACAAGTGCCCCCATCACCCCATAACTGCCCCCCATCACCCCATAACTGCCCCCCATTGCCCCATAACTGCCCCCCATCACCCCATAACTGCCCCCCATCACCCCATAACTGCCCCCCATTGCCCCATAACTGCCCCCCATTGCCCCATAACTGCCCCTTACTGCACCCCCTGCCCCCCAAGTGCCCCCCATCACCCCATAACTGCCCCTTACTGCACCCCCTGCCCCACAAGTGCCCCCATCACCCCATAACTGCCCCCCATCGCCCCCTTACCGTCCCCCCCCTGCCCCCCAAGTGCCGGTTGCTGCCCCCCAAGTGCCCTTAGTACCTGTTTGACTTTGGCCACGTCCCGTATGAAGGTGTCGTCGTTCTCCAGAGCCTTCAGCCGCTGCAGCTGGTCCAGGTCGGCCACAAACTCGTCACCGATGCGCTGGGGGGAAAAAGGGGGCGGGGGGGGGACAGTCAGACCCATAGCGACCCATAGAGACACATAGGGAACCACAGAGACCCATAGGGAACCATAGGGACATATAGGGACCCATAGCGACACACAGAGACCAATAGGGAACCATAGCGACACATAGGGAACCATAGGGACCCATAGAGACACATAGGGACCCATAGGGAACCATAGTGACCCATAGAGACCCCATAGGGAACCATAGGGACCCATAGAGACCCATAGGGACCCATAGTGACCCATAGGGACCCATAGGGACACATAGGGAACCATAGAGACACATAGGGACCCATAGGGAACCATAGCGACCCATAGAGACCCCATAGGGAACCATAGAGACCCATAGCAACCCATAGAGACACGTAGGAACCCATAGGGAATCATAGTGACCCATAGAGACCCATAGGGACCCATAGGGAACCATAGGGACACATAGGGACACATAGGGAACCATAGGGACCCATAGAGACACATAGGGACCCATAGGGAACCATAGCGACCCATAGAGACCCATAGGGAACCATAGGGACCCATAGAGACACATAGGGACCCATAGGGAACCATAGCGACCCATAGAGACCCCATAGGGACCCATAGAGACCCATAGCAACCCATAGAGACACGTAGGAACCCATAGGGAATCATAGTGACCCATAGAGACCCATAGGGAACCATAGCGACCCATAGAGACACATAGAGACCCTTACGGAACCATAGGGACACATAGGGACCCATAGAGACCCATAGGGAACAGTAGGGACCCATAGAGACCCATAGCAACCCATATTGACTCATAGCACCCCATAGCTGCCCCATAGTGCCCCACATGCTGCCCCATAGCACCCCACATCCACCCCACACCCGCCCCACATGCTGCCCCATAGCGCCCCACATCACACCCAACCCACATGCTGCCCCATAGTGCCCCACAGCTGCCCCATAGCCACCCCATAGGCCCCCATAGCTGCTCCATAGCGCCCCACATGTTGCCCCATAGCATGCCACAGCCGCCCCATAGTGCCCCACATCCACCCCACACCCACCCCATAGCCACCCCATAGCCGCCCCATGGCTGCCCCATAGCTGCCCCATAGCCGCCCCATAGCCGCCCCATAGCTGCCCCATGGCTGCCCCATGGAGACCCATAGCTGCCCCATAGCCGCCCCATAGCCACCCCACAGCTGCCCCATAGCTGCCCCATAGAGACCCATGGCTGCCCCATAGCTGCCCCATGGCTGCCCCATAGCCGCCCCATAGAGACCCATAGCCGCCCCATAGCTGCCCTATGGCTGCCCCATAGAGACCCATAGCTGCCCCATAGCTGCCCTATGGCTGCCCCATGGCTGCCCCATAGCTGCCCCATAGAGACCCATGGCTGCCCCATGGCTGCCCCATAGCTGCCCCATGGCTGCCCCATAGCTGCCCCATAGCCGCCCCATAGCTGCCCCATAGCCACCCCACAGCTCCCCATAGCTGCCCTATAGCCGCCCCATAGCTGCCCCATAGCTGCCCCACAGCTCACCTCAGCGATGACCTCGGCCAGCCCCGGGTTGCAGAGCAGCAGCCATCGGCGTGGGGTGATGCCATTGGTTTTGTTCTGGAACTTATGGGGGTCCAGCTCATAGAAATCCTTAAAGCTGGGGGGGAAAGAGGGAACACGTATGGGACACGTATGGGACATGTATGGGACATGTATGAAACATGTATGGGACATGTATGGAACGTGTATGGGACATGTATGGGACATGTATGGAACGTGTATGGGACATGTATGGGACGTGTATGGGACACGTATGGGACATGTATGGAACATGTATGGGACGTGTATGGAACAGGTATGGGACATGTATGGGACACGTATAGAACATGTATGGGACATGTATGGGACACGTATGGGACATGTATGGGACAGGTATGGGACATGTATGGGACATGTATGGGACACGTGTGGGACATGTATGGGACATGTATGGGACATGTATGGGACATGTATGTGACAGGTATGGAACATGTATGGGACATGTATGGGACATGTATGGGACACGTATGGGACATGTATGGGACACGTATGGGACATGTATGGGACAGGCATGGAACATGTATGGGACACGTATGGGACATGTATGGGACATGTATGGAACATGTATGGAACATGTATGGGACATGTATGGGACATGTATGGGACAGGCATGGAACATGTATGGGACACGTATGGGACATGTATGGAACATGTATGGGACATGTATGGGACATGTATGGGACACGTGTGGGACATGTATGGGACAGGCATGGAACATGTATGGGACACGTATGGGACATGTATGGGACAGGCATGGAACATGTATGGGACACGTATGGGACATGTATGGGACACGTGTGGGACATGTATGGAACATGTATGGAACATGTATGGGACATGTATGGGACATGTATGGGACACGTGTGGGACATGTATGGGACATGTATGGGACATGTATGGGACACGTGTGGGACATGTATGGGACAGGCATGGAACATGTATGGGACACGTATGGGACATGTATGGGACAGGCATGGAACATGTATGGGACACGTATGGGACATGTATGGGACACGTGTGGGACATGTATGGGACACGTGACACATATGACATGTATGACCCACACATGACCCACATATGACCCACACATGACACGTATGCCCCACATATGACACATATGACCCATGTATGACACGTATGACCCCCACATGACCCCCTGTGACACACACGCTCTGTTTGAGGATGTCGGAGTGGATCTGTGCCACCCCATTGATGGCGTGTGACCCACATATGACCCATGTATGACATGTATGACCCACGTATGACCCCCACATATCATGTATGACCCATGTATGACCCACACATGACACATATGACCCACACATGACCCACATATGCCACACATGACCCCCATATGACATGTATGACACATGTATGATCCACATATAACCCAAACATGACACATATGACCCACATATGACACGTATGACCCACGTATGACCCACACATGACATATATGTCCCACATATGTCCCATGTATGACCCATGTATGACCCATACATGTCACGTATGACCCACATATGACACGTATGACACACGTATGACCCCCATATGACACGTATGACCCACATATGACACATATGACCCACGTATGACCCCCATATGACCCGTATGCCCCCCCCGTGACGCACACGCTCTGTTTGAGGATGTCGGAGTGGATCTGGGCCACCCCATTGACGGCGTGTGACCCACACAGGACACGTATGACCACATATGACCCATATATGCCACACATGACCCACATATGACACCACATATGACATGTATGACCCACGTATGACACATATGATCCACACATGACACGTATGACTCATTTATGATCCACATATAACCGAAACATGACATGTATGACCCATGTATGACCCATGTATGATCCACACATGACATGTATGACCCACACATGACCCACATATGACCCACACATGACACGTATGACCCACATATGACACACGTGCCCCCGTGTGACGCACACGCTCTGTTTGAGAATGTCGGAGTGGATCTGTGCCACCCCATTGACGGCGTGTGACCCACACATGACATGTATGACCCACATATGACACGTATGACCCACATATGACACGTATGACACACGTATGACCCACACATGACATGTATGACCCCCATATGACACGTATGACCCACATATGACATGTATGACTCACGTATGACCCACATATGAGCCACATATGACCCACACATGACCCACATATGACACGTATGACCCACATATGACACGTATGACCCACATATGACACCTATGACCCCCATATGACACGTATGACCCCCATATGACACGTATGACCCACATATGACACATATGACACACGTATGATCCACATATGACCCACATATGACACGTATGACCCACACATGACACGTATGATCCCCATATGACCCACGTATGACCCACACATGACCCACATATGACACGTATGACCCACGTATGCCCCACACATGACATGTATGACCCACATATGACACGCATGACTCACATATGACACATATTACCCACACATGACCCACATGTGATACATATGACTCACATATGACACATATTACCCACACATGACCCACATATGATATGTATGACCCACACATGACAAGTATTACCCATGTATGATCCACATATGACCCACATATGACACGTATGACACACTTATGACCCATGTATGACACGTATGACCCACGTATGACCCCCACATGCCCCCCCGTGACGCACACGCTCTGTTTGAGGATGTCGGAGTGGATCTGTGCCACCCCATTGACGGCGTGTGACCCACATATGACACATATGACCCACACATGACACGTATGATCCCCATATGACCCACGTATGACCCACATATGACCCACACGTGACCCACACATGACCCACATATGACACGTATGACCCACATATGACACGTATGACCCACATATGACACACATATGATCCACATATGACCCACATATGACACGTATGACCCACACATGACACGTATGATCCCCATATGACCCACGTATGACCCACATATGACCCGCACGTGACCCACATATGACACGTATGACCCACGTATGCCCCACACATGACATGTATGACCCACATATGCCACGTATGACCCAGGTATGGCACGTATGACCCACATATGACACGTATGACCCACGTATGACCCACACATGACATATATGTCCCACATATGACCCATGTATGACCCATGTATGACCCACACATGACCCACACATGACCCCCATGACACATATGACCCACACATGACACATATGACCCACGTATGACCCCCCTATGACACGTATGACCCATGTATGACCCATATATGACACGTATGACCCACATATGACCCCCATGACACATATGACCCACACATGACACATATGACCCACGTATGACCCCCCTATGACACGTATGACCCATGTATGACCCATATATGACACGTATGACCCACATATGACCCCCATGACACATATGACCCACACATGACACATATGACCCACGTATGACCCCCCTATGACATGTATGACCCACATATGACCCACACATGACATATATGCCCCACATATGACCCATGTATGACCCACGTATGACCCACACGACATGTATGACCCACATATGACAAGTATGACCCAAACATGATACGTATGACCCCCATATGACATGTATGCCCCACATATGACACGTACGACCCACACATGACCCATATATGACACATATGACCCAAACATGACCCACATATGACACGTATGACCCACACATGACATATATGACACATATGACCCACATATGACACACGTGCCCCCCCCGTGACGCACACGCTCTGTTTGAGGATGTCGGAGTGGATCTGTGCCACCCCATTGACGGCGTGTGACCCGGCGATGCAGAGATGCGCCATGTTGATGCGTTTCACAGCCCCCTCCTCAACCAGAGACATGCGACGCAGCCGGTCGTGGTCACCCGGGAACGACGCGTACACGCGCTGGGGGGCACCAATAGGGGGGTCAGGGGGGGATGAGACCCATAGAGACCCCCATAGCGCCGCCCCATAGAGCCCCCCCACCCCATAGAGATCCCAAACCCCATTAGATCCACCCCATAGAGTCCCCCAACACCCTGCCCCATAGATACACCCCATAGAGCCCCCCCACCCCATAGAGACTCCCAGCTCCATAGAGCCCCCCCACCCCATAGAGCTCCTCCCATCCCATAGAGTCCCCAAACCCCATAGAGACCCCCAGCCCCATAGAGCCCCCCACACCCCCTGCCCCATAGCTCCGCCCCATAGAGCCCCCCCACCCCATAGAGCTCCCCAGGAACAACACATACACACGCTGGGGGCACAAATAGGGGGGTCAGGGGGGGATGAGACCCATAGAGACCCCCCATCACCTGCCCCATAGAGACCCCCCACCCCATAGAGCCCCCCTGCCCCATAGAAACCCCCACCACCCCATAGAGCTGCCCCACACCCCGCCCCATAGCTCTGCCCCATAGAGGCCCACGCCCCATAGAGCCCCCCTACACCCTGCCCCACAGCTCCGACCCATAGCTCCGCCCCATAGAGCCCCCCACCCAACACCCCATAGCTCCGCCCCATAGAGGCCCACGCCCCATAGAGCCTCCCCACTCCCCACCCCACATCTCCACCCCATAGCTCTGCCCCATAGAGCCCCCCACCCCATAGAGCCCCCCACCCTGCCCCATAGCTCCGCCCCATAGAGGCTCACACCCCATAGAGCCACCCCACTCCCAGCCCCTCACCCCATAGATCTGCCCCACAGAGCCCCCCCACACCCTGCCCCACACCTCACCCCATAGAGGCCCCCAATCCCCACCCCACCCCCTGCCCCATATCTCCGCCCCATAGCTCCTCCCCATAGAACCCCCTTAACCCCCACCCCACAGAAAACCCCCATCTCCATCCCCACACCCTGCCCCACAGCTCCGCCCCATAGCTCCACCCCATAGCTCCGCCCCATAGAGCCCCCCACCCCATAGAGCCCCCCACCCAACACCCCATAGCTCCACCCCATAGCTCTGCCCCATGGAGCCCCCCCACACCCTGCCCCACACCTCACCCCATAGAGCCCCCCCGCCCCATAGCTCCGCCCCATAGAGCCCCCTCACCCCATAGAGCCCCCCCACCCCATAGCTCCACCCTATAGAGGCCCACGCCCCATAGAGCCCCCCACTCCCCTCCCTACTCCCCGCCCCATAGCTCTGCCCCATAGCTCCGCCCCATAGAGGCCCCCCACTCCCTGCCCCATAGCTCCGCCCCATAGGAGACCCCCCCACCCCATAGAGCCCCCCACCCCATAGCTCCACCCCATAGAGCCCCCCACCCCATAGACCCCCTCCCCCCCCCCCCATGTCCGTACGTCGAGGAAGCGGCGGTTGATCTCGTAGATGATCTCGAGGTGCCGCGGCAGCAGCGCCTCCATCAGCCCGACCGGCCACCGCTCCAGCGCCTCCGGCAGCACCGTGTGGTTCGTGTACGCGCACGTGCGCACCGTGATGTCCCACGCCTGCGTGGGGGGGGAGACCCATAGCGACACTGACCCATAGCAGCCCTGACCCATAGCAGCTGTGACCCATAGCAGCTCTGCCCCATAGCAGCTGTGACCCATAGCAGTTCAGCCCCATAGCAACCCTGACCCATAGCGGCCCTGACACACGTGCGCACCGTGATGTCCCACGCCTACGTGGGGGGGGAGGACCCGTAACTGCTCTGCCCCATAGCGGCCCTGACCCATAGCACTGACCCATAGCAGCCGTGACCCATAGAAGCTCTGCCCCATAGCAACACTGACCCATAGAGACACTGACCCATAGCAGCCCTGACCCATAGTGACACTGACCCCATAGCAGCACTGACCCATAGCGACACTGACCCATAGCGGCCCTGACCCATAGCAGCTGTGACCCATAGCAGCTGTGACCCATAGCAGTTCAGCCCCATAGCGGCCCTGCCCCATAGCAACCCTGACCCATAACAGCTCTGCCCCATAGCAGCACTGACACACACGTGCGCACCGTGATGTCCCACGCCTACGTGGGGGGGGAGGACCCGTAACAGCGCTGCCCCATAGCAGCTGTGACCCATAGCAGTTCAGCCCCATAGCAGCCCTGCCCCATAGCGGCCCTGCCCCATAGCGGCCCTGACCTATAGAAGCTCTGACCCATAGCAGCTCAGCCCCATAGCAGCCGTGACCCATAGAGACACAGACCCATAGCAGCACTGCCCCATAGCAGCTGTGACCCATAGCAGCCCTGACCCATAACAGCCCTGCCCCATAGCGGCCCTGCCCCATAGCAGCCCTGCCCCATAGCAGCACTGCCCCATAGCAGCTGTGACCCATAGCAGTTCAGCCCCATAGCAGCCATGATGCACACGTGTGCACCGTGATGTCCCACGCCTGCGTGGGGGGGGAAGACCCATAACAGCTCTGCCCCATAGCGGCCCTGACCCATAACAGCTCTGCCCCATAGCAGCACTGCCCCATAGCAGCCCTGACCCATAGCAGCTGTGACCCATAGCAGTTCAGCCCCATAGCAGCACTGACACACACGTGCGCACCGTGATGTCCCACGCCTACATGGGGGGGCAGAACCAGAGCAGACGTGACCTATAGAAGCTCTGTCCCATAGCGGCCCTGCCCCATAGAAGCTCTGCCCCATAGCAGCCCCACAGCACCCCATAATGCCCCATAGCGCCCCACAGTGCCCCATAGCGCCCCATAGCAGCCCCATAGCACCCCATAGCACCTCATAGTGCCCCATAGCAGCCCCACAGCGCCCCATAGTGCCCCATGTCTGCCCCATAGTGCCCCATAGCGCCCTATCTCTGCCCCATAGCAGTCCCACAGTGCCCCATAGCACCCCATGTCTGCCCCATAGCGCCCCACAGCGCCCCATAGCAGCCCCACAGTGCCCCATAGCAGCCCCACAGCACCCCATAGCAGCCCCACAGTGCCCCATAGTGCCCCATAGCAGCCCCACAGTGCCCCATAGTGCCCCATAGCGCCCCACAGTGCCCCATAGTGCCCCATAGCAGCCCCACAGCGCCCCATAGTGCCCCATGTCTGCCCCATAGCGCCCTATCTCTGCCCCATAGCAGCCCCACAGTGCCCCATAGCACCCCACAAGTGCCCCATAGCGCCCCACAGCACCCATCTCTGCCCCAGAGCAGCCCCACAGCGCCCCACAGTGCCCCATAACAGCCCCACAGCGCCCCATAGAGCCCCATAGCAGCCCCATAGTGACCCATAGCACCCCATAGCAGCTCCATAGTGCCCCATAGCGCCCCATAGCAGCCCTACAGTGCCCCATAACACCCCCTAGCAGCCCCACAGTGTCCCATAGTGCCCCACAGCGCCCCATCTCTGCCCCATAGCAGCCCCACAGTGCCCCATAGCGCCCCATAGAAGCCCCATAGTGCCCCATGTCTGCCCCATAGAAGCCCCATAGTGCCCCATAGCGCCCCATAGAAGCCCCATAGTGCCCCATGTCTGCCCCATAGAAGCCCCATAGTGCCCCATAGCGCCCCATAGCGCACCTTATCCCAGTCCAGCTTCTCCTCATCCACCAGGATGCGCATCAGCTCCGGGATGGCCAGAGATGGGTGAGTGTCGTTCAGCTGGATGGCCACCTGCAGCACATGCATGTTACATGGATGTTACATGTCTGCTACATGTCTGCTACATGTATGTTACATGGGTGTTACATGGATATTACACGTTACATGGATGTTACATGGATGTTACATGGATATTACACGATACATGGATGTTACATGGATGTTACATGGATGTTACATGGATGTCACACGTTACATGGATGTTACATGGATGTTACATGGATGTTACATGGGTGTTACATGGGTGTTACATGGATGTTACATGGGTGTTACATGGGTGTTACATGTCTGCTACATGTATGTTACATGTATGTTACATAGATGTTACATGGATGTTACATGGATGTTACATGGATGTTACACACTACATGGATGTTACACGTTATATGGATGTCACACATTACATGGATGTCACACGTTACATGGATGTTACACGTTACACGTATGTTACACATTACAGGTATGTTACACATTATAGGTATGTTACACATTACATGTGTGTTATACATTACATGGATGTTACACGTTACATGGATGTTACGCATTACACGTATGTTACACATTACAGGTATGTTACACATTACATGTGTGTTATACATTACATGGATGTTACACACATGTCACACACATGTCACACGTACGACACACGTATGTCACACACGTGTCACCTTATTGGGGAAGGCCTCAAACTGCGTCCTGACGGGGTCACACACACACACACACACACATCTATGTTACACACACATTACACATATGACACACGCATGTTACACGTATGTCACCTTATCAGGGAAGGCCTTGAACTGTGTCCTGACGGGGTCACACACACACACACACACACCCCTATGTTACACACACACACACCTATGTTACACACACATGACACACATATGTTACACGCATGTTACACGTATGTCACCTTATCAGGGAAGGCCTCGAACTGTGTCCTGACCGGGATCTCACACACACACACACACACATCTATGTTACACACACACCCCTATGTTACACACACATTACACGTATGTCACACACATGTCACACACGTGTCACCTTATCGGGGAAGGCCTCGAACTGTGTCCTGACGGGGTCACACACACACACACACACACCTATGTTACACACACATTACATGCATGTCACATGTATGTCACACGTATGTCACACACGTGTCACCTTATCAGGGAAGACCTCGAACTGAGTCCTGACGGGGTCACACACACACACACACATCTATGTTACACACGCACACACACATCTATGTTACACACACGAAACGTATGTCACACGTATGACACATGTATGACACACACATGTTACACGTATGTCACCTTATCGGGGAAGGCCTCGAACTGAGTCCTGACGGGGTCACACACACACACACACACATCTATGTTACACACACATTACACACACATTACACGTACAACACACATATGTTACATACATGTTACATGTATGTCACCTTATCAGGGAAGGCCTCGAACTGTGTCCTGACGGGGTCACACACACACACACACACGTATGTTACACACACATTACACGCATGACACACACATGTTACATGTATGTCACCTTATCAGGGAAGGCCTTGAACTGTGTCGTGACGGGGTCACACACACGCACACACACACACATCTATGTTACACACACACACACGTATGTTACACATACAACACACATATGTTACATACATGTTACACGTATGTCACCTTATCGGGGAAGGCCTCGAACTGGGTCCTGACGGGGTCACACACACACACACACACCCACCTATGTTACACACACACACACACCCCTATGTTACACACACATTACACGTATGACACACGTATGACACACACATGTTACACGTATGTCACCTTATCAGGGAAGGCCTCGAACTGGGTCCTGACCGGGTCACACACACACACACACACACACACACACACACCTATGTTACACACACATTACACATATGTTACACACACATTACACATATGTTACACACACATTACACATATGTTACACACACATTACACATATGACACACGTATGTCACCTTATCAGGGAAGGCCTCGAACTGTGTCCTGACGGGGTCACACACACACACACATCTATGTTACACACACACACACGTATGATACACACATGTCACACGTATGTCACACACATGTTACACGCATGTCACCTTATCAGGGAAGGCCTCGAACTGAGTCCTGACGGGGTCACACACACACACACATCTATGTTACACACACACACACGTATGATACACATATGTTACATGTATGTCACACGTATGACACATGTATGTCACCTTATCAGGGAAGGCCTCGAACTGAGTCCTGACCGGGTCACACACACACACACACACACACACACATCTATGTTACACACACACACATATGACACACATATGACACACACATGACACACGTATGACACACGCATGTCACCTTATCAGGGAAGGCCTCGAACTGAGTCCTGACCGGGTCACACACACACACACACACACACCCCTATGTTACACACACATTACACATATGTTACACGTATGTCACACACATGTCACACACGTGTCACCTTATCAGGGAAGGCCTCGAACTGGGTCCTGACCGGGTCCCTGCTCCCGAACTTGGCGGACTTGAACCTGCGCACGACGTCGTGCAACGTGGCGGCCACAACAAAGTACTCCTGCTTCAGCCGCAGCTCCTTGCCCTCAAAGAACTGCGGCACAAACACAGACCCACAGCGCCCCATAGCACAGACAGACCCATAGAGACACATAGAGACCCATAGCGCCCCATAGCACAGCACTGCCCCATAGAAACACATTGCACAGCGCTGCCCCATAGCGCCCCATAGCACAGACAGCCCCATAGAGACACATAGAGACACATAGAGACACATAGCACAGCACTGCCCCATAGCACCCCATAGCACAGCCAGACCCATAGAGACCCACAGCTGCCCCATTAGAGACACATAGAGAGACCCACAGCTGCCCCATAGCACAGCGCTGCCCCATAGAGACACATAGAGACCCACAGCTGCCCCATAGAGACCCATAGCACAGCTGCCCCATAGAGACACATAGCACAGCCAACCCCATAGAGACACATAGCACAGCCAGACCCATAGCGCCCCATACCACAGACAGCCCCATAGAGACACACAGCTGCCCATAGAGACACATAGAGACCCACAGCTGCCCCATAGCACAGCCAGCCCCATAGCGCCCCATAGCACAGACAGCCCCATAGAAACACATAGAGAGACCCACAGCTGCCCCATAGAGACACATAGCACAGCCAGCCCCATAGAAACACATAGAGAGACCCACAGCTGCCCCATAGCACAGCGCTGCCCCATAGAGAGAGACCCACAGCCCCATATTGCCCCATATGTGCCCCATATTGCCCCATATGTGCCCCACATGGCCCCATAGCACCCTATAGTGTCTCATACCACCCCATAGCACCCCATAGTCCCCATATGTGCCCCACATCACCCCACATGTGCCCCATAGAGACCCAAATTGCCCCATATAGCCCCAAATTGCCCCATATTTGCCCCATATAGCCCCATATGTGCCCCATATTGCTCCCACATAGCCCCACATGGCCCCATAGCACCCAGAGTGCCTCATATCACCCCATAGCACCCCATAGTGCCCCATATAGCCCCATATATGCCCCATATTGCCCCATATGTGCCCCATATTGCCCCATATATGACCCCATATTGCCCCACATGACCCCATATTGCCCCATAGCACCCCATATCTGCCCCATATTGCCCCATAGCACCCCATATAGCCCCATATGTGCCCCATAGCACCCCATATAGCCCCATATACCCCCATAGTGCCCCATAGACCCCTATATATCCCCATAATGCTCTATATGTGCTCCATATCGCCCCATATCTGCCCCATATTGCCCCATAGCACCCCATATAGCCCCATATGTGCCCCACATCACCCCACATGTGCCCCATATACCCCCATAGTGCTCCATAGACCCCCATATCTCCCCCATATAGCCCCATATAGCCCCATATTTGCCCCATATAGCCCCATATGTGCCCCACATCACCCCACATGTGCCCCATATAGCCCCATATAGCCCCATAGACCCCCATATCTCACCCATATAGCCCCATATCTCCCCCATATTGTCCCATATGTGCCCCATATAGCCCCATATTACCCCATATAGCCCCACATGTGCCCCATATAGCCCCATAGCACCCCATATAGCCCCACATCACCCCACACGTGAGCACTGACGTTGTCGTTGGGGTAGAGCACCCTGGAGATGTTCTCGGCCAGGTTCCGGTCCAGCACGGCCTGGATATAACCGCCCACATTGACTGCGGGCACAGCCAATCAGAAGGGACGAGCCAAAAATGGACTGCGGCCGCAGCCAATCAGGGGGGCCGAGACAAAACTGGAGGGGGCTTGGTAAAGGAGGGGGTGGGCCTTCGTGAAGGGCGGGGCGGGGCTTAGAAGAGGGCGGGGCTTATTGGGGCGGGGCTTAAATGTGGGACTTGGAAGGGGCGGGGCTTAGAGGGGGCGGGGCTTAGAATGGGGCGGGGCTTAGAGGGGGCGGGCTTAGAGGGGGCGGGGGCAAAATGAGGCGGGGCTTCGTGGGAGAATGGGGCGGGGCTTCGTGGGGGCGGAGCTTCGTGGGGGCGGGGCTTCGTGGGGGCGGGGCTTAAATGTGGGACTTAGAAGGGGCGGGGCTTAGAAGGGGCGGGGCTTGGAGGGGGCGGGGCTTAGAATGGGGCGGGCGCAAAATGAGGCGGGGCTTCGTGGGAGAATGGGGCGGGCTTCGTGGGGGCGGGGCTTCGTGGGGGCGGGCTTCGTGGGGGCAGGGTTCTGGTTGGGTAAGGCTTAAAGGCGGGCTAAGAATGGGGCGGGGCTTAGGATGGGGCGCTACTTCGTGGGGGCGGGGCTTCGTTGTGGGCGGGGTTTCGTGGGGGCGGGGTTTGGCGTGGGGCGTGGTCTTGGTTGGGACAAGGGTTAAAGGTTTAGAATGGGGCGGGCTTGTGGGGGCGGGGCTTAGTGGGGGCGGGGCTTGGTGGGGGGGCGGGGCTTGGTGGGGGGCGGGGCTTAGTGGGGGCGGGGCTTGGTGGGGGCGGGGCTTAGTGGGGGGTGGGGCTTAGTGGGGGGGCGGGGCTTGTGGGGGCGGGGCTTGGGGACTGGTCTTAGTGGGGGGCGGGGCTTAGTGGGGGGCGGGGCTTAGTGGGGGCAGGGCTTAGTGGGGCGGGGCTTAGGGGCTCATTGGGGTTGGGTTTGGGGTTGGGTTTGGGGTTGGTCAGATGTTGGGGTTGGGTTTGGGGTTGGGGCTGGGTTTTGGGGTTTGGGGGTCATGGCTTGGGGTCAGGGTTTGGGGTCGGGGTTGGGCTTGGGGTTGGGTGAGGGTTTGGGGTCAGGTTGGGGTTGAGGGTTGAGGTTTGGGGTCAGGTTGGGGTTGAGGGTTTGGGGTTGGGTTTGGGGTCAGTTTTGGAGTTGAGGTTGGGGTTTGGGGTCAGGGTTTGGGGGTGAGGGTTTCGGGTTGGGTCAGGGTTTGGGGTAGGGTTTGGGGTTAGGGGTCAGGGTTGGGGTTGGGTGAGTGTTTGGGGTTGGGGTCAGGGATTGGGGTTGTGGGGTTGGGGTCAGGGTTTGGGGGTTGGGTTTGGGGTTGGGTTTGGGGTCACGGTTTGGGGTTTGGGGTTGGGGTTGGGGTCAGGGTTTGGGGGTTGGGTTTGGGGTCAGGGTTGGGGTTTTGGGGTCAGGGTTGGGGTTTGGGGCTGGGTGAGGGTTTGGGGTCAGGGTTGGGGTCAGGGTTTGGGGTTGGGGTTTGGGGTTGGGGTCAGGGTCAGGGGTTGGGGGTTGAGGGTTTGGGGTTGGGGTCAGGGTTGGGGTTTGGGGTTGTGTGAGGGTTTGGGGTCAGGGTTTGGGGTTGGGGTCAGGTTTGGGGTCATGCTTTGGGGTTTGTGGGTTGGGGGTCAGGCTTTGGGGTTTGGGATTGGGGTTGGGTTTGGGGTCAGGGTTTGGGGGTTGGGTTTGGGGTCAGGGTTGGGGTTTTGCGGTCAGGTTTGGGGATTGGGGCTGGGTGAGGGTTTGGGATTGGGGTTGGGGTTGGGGGGTTGAGGGTTTGGGGTCAGGGTTGGGGTTTGGGGTTGGGGGTCAGGGTTAGAAGTTGGGTTTAGGGTCAGGGTTTGGGGTTGGTGGGTTGAGGGTTTGGAGTTGAGGGTTAGGGTTTGGGGTTGGGGTCAGGGTTTGGGATTTGGGGTCGGGGTTGGGGTTGTGTGAGGGTTTGGGGTTGGGGTTGGGGTTGTGGGTTTGGAGTTGGGGGTCAGGCTTTGGGGCTGGGGTCGGGATTTGGGGTCAGGGGTTGGGATTGGGGTCAGGTTTGGGGTTGGTGGGTTGAGGGTTTGGAGTGGAGGGTCAGGGTTTGGGGTTGGGGTTGGGGTTGGGGTCAGAGTTTGGGGTTGGGTTTGGTGTTGTGGGTTTGGAGTTGGGGGTCAGGGTTTAGGGTCGGGGTCGGATTTGGGGTCAGGGTTTGGGATTGGGGTTGGGTTTGGGGTCAGGGTTTGGGGTTAGGGGGTTGAGGGTTTGGGGTCAGAGTTTGGATTTTGGGGTCAGGGTTGGGGTTTGGGGTTGTGGGGTTGAGGGTTTGAGGTATTTTGGGGGCAATTTGGGCCATTTTGAGGTCAATTTTGTCCATTTTGGGGGCTATTTGGGTCATTTTTGGGTCAACTTGGGACATTTCTGGGCTGTTTTAGATCATTTGGGGTCGATTTTGGGTCAATTTGGGCCATTTTGGGGTTGATTTTGTCTATTTTTGGGTCGATTTGGCCATTTTTTGATTGATTTGGGCCATTTTTGGGGCTATTTGGGCCATTTTGGGGTCGACTTTGTCCATTTTTGGGTCAATTTGGGTCTTTTTTGGGTCGATTTGGGCCATTTTGGGGGCGATTTGGGCCATTTTGGGGTTGATTTTGGCCATTTTTGGGTCAATTTGGGTCGATTTTGGCTAATTTGGGGCCATTTTTTGAGTCATTTTGGGCCATTTTGGGGTTGATTTTGTCCATTTTTGGGTCGATTTTGTCCATTTTGGGGGCTATTTTTTCTATTTTTGGGTCAATTTGGGGCATTTTTGGGTCAACTTGGGCCATTTTGGGGTCGATTTTGTCCATTTTTGGGCCATTTTGGGTCGATTTTGTGTCATTTCAGGCCATTTTTGGGTCGATTTGGGCCATTTTTTGGTGCTTACAATCCTTGAGGTTGAAGTCATTGGGGGCTCGTGCAGACCAAAGCCTCATGGTGTTCACCGTGTTGTTCCGGTAACCCGGCACCGGCGTGTCGTACGGCAGCGCCAGCACCACCTGAGTGTGCAACGCACACGTGTGAGCCCCCAATGGGACCCTATAGGAGCCATGGGACCCCATAGGACCCCACAGAGACCCCATAGGAACCAATGGGACCCCATAGTCCCCACAGAGACCCCATAGGAACCAATGGGACCCCCATGGGACCCCATATAGACCCCAAAGGGCCCCATAGGAACCAATGAGACCCCATGGGACCCCATAGGACCCCATATAGACCCCATAGGAACCAATGGGACCCCATGGGACCCGATATAGACCCCAAAGGGCCCCATAGGAACCAATGAGACCCCATGGGACCCCATAGGACCCCATAGGACCCCACAGAGACCCCATAGGACCCCACAGAGACCCCATAGGAACCAATGGGACCCAATAGAACCCCATATAGACCCCATAGGAACCAATGGGACCCTATAGGACCACATCTGACCCCATAGGACCCAATGGGACCCCATAGGACCCCATATAGACCCCAAGGGACCCCACAAAGACCCCATAGGACCCCATAGTCCCCACAGACACCCCATAGGAACCAATGGGACCCCATGGGACCCCATATAGACTCCATAGGACACCATATAGACCCCATAGGACCCCACAGAGGCCCCACAGAGACCCCATAGAACCCCATACAGACCCCATAGGGCCACATCTGACACCATAGGAACCAATGGGACCCCACAGGACCCCATATAGACTCCAAGGGACCCCACAAAGACCCCATAGGACCCCATCAGACACCATGGGACCCCATAGGACATCATAAAGACCCCATAGGACCCCACAGAGACCCCATAGCCCCCTCCCACCCTCATCCTTCCCACCGCCCCTTGCACACTCACCCCATCGACCCCTTGCACACTCACCCCATCACCCTCCTTGCACACTCACCCCATTGACCCCCCTCTCACACTCATCCCATTGACCCCTTGCACACTCACCCCATCACCCTCCTTGCACACTCACCCCTCCCACCCCATCACCCACCCTGCACACTCACCCCTATCAACCCCCCTCACACACAACCCATTGACCCCTTGCACACTCACCACTCACCCCTCCCACCCCATTGACCCCCTTTGCACACTCACCCCATTGACCACCCTTGCACACTCACCCCTCACACCCCATTCACCCCTTGCACACTCACCCCCTTTCACACTCACCCCATTGACCCCCCTTGCACACTCACCCCATTACCACCCCCTTGCACACTCACCCCTCCCACCCCATTGACCCCCCTTTCACACTCACCCCTATCACCCCCCCACACTCACCCCATCACCTCCCTTGCACACTCATCCCATCGACCCCACTTACACACTCACCCCTCACACCCCATTCACCCCTTGCACACTCACCCCCTTGCACACTCACCCCATTGACCCCCCTTGCACACTCACCCCATTGACCCCTTGCACACTCACCCCATTGACCCCCCTTGCACACTTACCCCTCCCACCCCCTTTCCACATCCACCACTCCCACCCTCCTTGCACACTCACCTCTTCCACCCCATTGACCCCTTGCACACTCACCCCACTGACCCCTTGCACACTCATCCCATTGACCCCTTGCACACTCACCCCTCCCACCCCATTGACCCCCCTTTCACACTCACCCCATTCACCCCTTTCACACTCACCCCATTGACCCCCCTTGCACACTTACCCCTCCCACCCCCCTTCCACATCCACCACTCCCACCCTCCTTGCACACTCACCTCTTCCACCCCATTGACCCCTTGCACACTCACCCCACCACTGACCCCTTTCACACTCACCCCATTGACCCCTTGCACACTCACCCCTCCCACCCCATTGACCCCCCCTTGCACACTCACCCCATTGACCCTCCTTTCACACTCACCCCATTGACCCCTTGCACACTCACCCCTCCCACCCCATTGACCCCCCTTGCACACTCACCCTCCCACCCCATTGACCCCCCTTGCACACTCACTCCATTGACCCCCCTTGCACACTCACCCCATTGATCCCTTGCACACTCCCCCCCCCTTGCACACCTGTGTGTCCAGCCACTTGGCCCCGTCGTGCGAGTGCTCCACGCGCCCATAGAAGTGCACAGGGATGGTGTACTCGGGCCGGGCCTTCTCCCACGGGTTCCCATAGCGCAGCCAATCGTCCGCCTCCTCCACCTGGGGGCAGCACGGAGCAACCACCCCATACAGACCCCATAGGGACCCCATAGGGACCCCATAGGGAGCCCACAGGGACCCCATAGGGAACCCATAGGGACCCCATAGGGAGCCCATAGGGAGCCCATACAGACCCCATAGGAACCCCATAGGGACCCCATAGGGAGCCCATAGAGACCCCATACAGACCCCATAGGGAGCCCATAGGGACCCCATAGGGACCCCATAGGGAGCCCATAGGGAGCCCATAGGGAGCCCATACAGACCCCATACAGACCCCATAGGGAACCCATACAGAACCCATAGGGAGCCCATACAGAACCCATAGGGAGCCCATACAGACCCAATAGGGACCCCATAGACAGCCCATAGTGACCCCATACGGACCCCATAGTGAGCCCATAGACAGCCCATAGAGACGCCATATGGACCCCATAGGGACCCCATAGGGATCCCATACAGACCCCATAGGAACCCCATAGGGATCCCATAGCGACCCCATAAGGAGCCCATACGGACCCCATACAGACCCCATAGAGACCCCATAGGGAGCCCATAGCTATCCCATAGGGAACCCGTAGCGACTCCATAGGGACCCCATAGGGACCCCATAGAGACCCCATAAGGAGCCCATACAGACCCCATAGGAACCCCATAGGGAACCCATAGGGAGCCCATAGAGACCCCATAAGGAGCCCATATGGACCCCATAGGGACCCCATAGTGAGCCCATAGGGTGCCCATAGGGACCCCATAGGGAGTCCATAGGGAGTCCATAGAGAGCCCATAGCAACCCCATAGCGACCCCATAGGGAGCCCATAGCGACCCCATAGGGAGCCCATAGAGACACCATACAAACCCCATACGGACCCCATACAGACCCCATAGTGAACCCATAGAGACCCCATAGGGACCCCATAGCGACCCCATAGCAACCCCATACAGACCCCATACGGACCCCATAGTGAGCCCATAGACAGCCCATAGAGACCCCATACGGACCCCATAGGGACCCCATATAGACCCCATAGGGACCCCATAGGGAACCCATAGAGACCCCATAGGGACCCCATACAGACCCCATAGGAACCCCATAGGGACCCCATAGGGAGCCCATAGGGATCCCATACAGACCCCAAACAGACCCCATAGGGAGCCCATAGAGACCCCATAGAGACCCCATAGAGACCCCATAAGGAGCCCATATGGACCCCATAGGGACCCCATACAGACCCCATAGGAAGCCCATAGGGAGCCCATAGCAATCCCATACAGACCCTATAGTGAACCCATAGTGACCCCCTACAGACCCCATAGGGAGTTCATAGGGACACCATAGGGAGCCCATAGAGACCCCATAGGGATCCCATACAGACCCCATAGGAACCCCATAGGGATCCCATAGCGACCCCATAGGGACCCCATAGGGAACCCATAGAGACCCCATAAGGAGCCCATACAGACCCCATACGGACCCCATAGGGAGCCCATAGCGACCCCATAGAGACCCCATACAGACCCCATAAGGAGCCCATATGGACCCCATACGGACCCCATAGGAACCCCATAGGGAGCCCATAGCGACCCCATACAGACCCCATACGGACCCCATACAGACCCCATATGGAGCCCATAGGGAGCCCATAGCAATCCCATACAGACCCCATAGGGAGTTCATAGGGACACCATAGGGAGCCCATACAGACCCCATAGGGATCCCATACAGACCCCATAGGGAACTCGTAGTGAACCCATAGGGAGCCCATACAGACCACATAGGGAGCCCATACAGACCACATAGGGAGCCCATAGGGAGCCAATAGTGACCCCATAGAGACCCCATAGCAACCCCATAGCGACCCCATAGGGACCCCATAGGGAGCCAATAGCAACCCCATAGACAGCCCATAGAGACCCCATACATACCCCATACAGACCCCATAGGGAACCCATACAGAACCCATAGGGAGCCCATACAGACCCAATAGGGACCCCATAGACAGCCCATAGAGACCCCATAGGGACCCCATAGAGACCCCAAAGGGAGCCCATACAGACCCCATGTGTCCCTATAGGACCCCATATGTGACCCCATGTGACCCTATATGTGCCCCTATACGTGACCCCATATGTGACCCTATATGTGACCCTATAGGTGACCCTATATGTGACCCTATATGTGCCCCATACCTGCCATCCTCCCGCAATCTTCTGGTTGAAGATCCCATATAACCCCATAGGAACCAATATGTGACCCCATAGGACCCCATATAACCCCATAGGCCCCCATGTGTCCCTATAGGACCCCATATATGCCCCTATATGTGACCCTATACATGACCCCATACATGACCCTATACATGCCCCATACCTGCCATCCTCCCACAATCTTCTGGTTGAAGATCCCATATAACCCCATAGAACCCCATATAACCCCATAGGACCCTATATGTGACCCCATAGGACCCCATATGTGCCCCTATATGTGACCCCATACGTGACCCTATAGCTGACCCTATACATGACCCTATATGTGACCCTATATATATACATACATACCTGCCATCCTCCCGCGATCTTCTGGTTGAAGATCCCATATAACCCCATAGGAACCAATATGTGACCCCATAGGACCCCATAGGACCCCATATGTGACCCCATATGCGACCCTATACATGACCCTATATGTGACCCTATAGGTGACCCTATAAGTGCCCCTATATGTGCCCCATACCTGCCATCCTCCCGCGATCTTCTGGTTGAAGATAACCCCATATAACCCCATATAACCCCATATAACCCCATAGGACCCCATATGTGACCCCATAGGACCCCATATGTGACCCCATATGTGACCCTATAGCTGACCCTATAAGTGCCCCTATATGTGCCCCATACCTGCCATCCTCCCGCGATCTTCTGGTTGAAGATCCCATATAACCCCATAGGACCCCATAGGACCCTATATGTGACCCCATAGGCCCCCATAGGACCCCATATGTGACCCCATATGTGACCCTATACATGACCCTATATGTGACCCTATAGGTGACCCTATAAGTGCCCCTATATGTGCCCCATACCTGCCATCCTCCCGCGATCTTCTGGTTGAAGATCCCATATAACCCCATAGAACCCCATAGAACCCCATAGGCCCCCATAGGACCCTATATGTGACCCCATATGTGACCCTATAGGTGACCCTATACATGACCCTATAACTGACCCCATATATGACCCCATACCTGCCATCCTCCCGCGATCTTCTGGTTGAAGATCCCGAACTCGTAGCGGATCCCGTAACCGTACGCGGCCAGACCCAGCGTGGCCATGGAGTCCAGGAAGCAGGCTGACATATGGGGTTAGAGGTTATAGGGTTATAGGGTCAGTGGGGGGTTATGGGGTCTGTATGGGGTTATGGGGTCACTATGGGGTTATGGGGTCATTATAGGGTTATAGGGTCTGTATGGGGTTATGGGGTTATGGGGTCTGTATGGGGTTATAGGGTCAGTATGGGGTTATAGGGTTATAGGGTCTGTATGGGGTTATGGGGTTATAGGGACACTATAGGGTTATAGGGACACTATAGGGTTATAGGGTCAGTATGGGGTTATGGGGTCATTATAGGGTTATGGGGTCAGTATGGGGTTATGGGGTCAGTATGGGGTTATGGGGTTATAGGGTCAGTATGGGGTTATGGGGTCATTACAGGGTTATGGGGTCAGTATGGGGTTATGGGGTCAGTATGGGGTTATGGGGTTATAGGGTCAGTATGGGGTTATGGGGTCATTATAGGGTTATGGGGTCAGTATGGGGTTATAGGGTCTGTATGGGGTTATAGGGTCTGTATGGGGTCTGTATGGGGATATGGGGTTATAGCGTCTGTATGGGGTTATGAGGCATATGGGGTCTGTATGGGGTTATGGGGGGATATGGGGTTATAGGGTCAGTATGGGGTTATGGAGTCTGTATGGGGTTATAGGGACACTATAGGGTTATAGGGTCAGTATAGTGTTATAGGGTCTGTATAGGGTTATGGGGTCATTATGGGGTTATGAGGTCTGTATGGGGTCATTAAGGGGTCTGTATGGGATTATGGGGCATATGGGGTTAGAGGGCACTATAGGGTTATAGGGTCAGTATGGGGTTATGGGGTCATTATGGGTTCATTATGGGGTCGTTATGGGGTTATGGGGTCATTATGGGGTCGTTATGGGGTTATGGGGTCAGTATGGGGTTATAGGGACGTTATGGGGTTATGGGGTCGTTATGGGTTCATTATGGGGTCGTTATGGGGTTATGGGGTCATTATGGGGTCCTTATGGGGTTGTTATAGGGTTATGGGTTCATTATGGGGTGGTATGGGGTGGTTATGGGGTGGTTATGGGGTCCTTATGGGGTCCTTATGGGGTTATGGTGTGGTTATGGGGTCCTTATGGGGTCCTTATGGGGTGGTTATGGGGTCCTTATGGGGTTATGGGGTGGTTATGGGGTGGTTATGGGGTTATGGGGTGGTTATGGGGTGGTTATGGGGTGGTTATGGGGTCATTATGGGGTTATGGGGTGGTTCTGGGGTGGTTATGGGGTGGTTATGGGGTTATGGGGTGGTTATGGGGTGGTTATGGGGTGGTTATGGGGTGGTTATGGGGTGGTTATGGGGTTATGGGGTGGTTATGGGGTGGTTATGGCGTGGTTATGGGGTCGTTATGGGGTGGTTATGGGGTTATGGGGTGGTTATGGGGTGGTTATGGGGTGGTTATGGGGTGGTTATGGGGTCATTATGGGGTTATGGGGTGGTTCTGGGGTGGTTATGGGGTGGTTATGGGGTTATGGGGTGGTTATGGGGTGGTTATGGGGTGGTTATGGGGTGGTTATGGGGTGGTTATGGGGTGGTTATGGGGTTATGGGGTGGTTATGGGGTGGTTATGGCGTGGTTATGGGGTCGTTATGGGGTGGTTATGGGGTTATGGGGTGGTTCTGGGGTGGTTCTGGGGTGGTTATGGGGTGGTTATGGGGTGGTTATGGGGTCATTATGGGGTTATGGGGTGGTTCTGGGGTGGTTATGGGGTGGTTATGGGGTCATTATGGGGTTATGGGGTGGTTATGGGGTGGTTATGGGGTGGTTATGGGGTGGTTATGGGGTGGTTATGGGGTGGTTATGGGGTGGTTATGGGGTTATGGGGTGGTTATGGGGTGGTTATGGCGTGGTTATGGGGTCGTTATGGGGTGGTTATGGGGTTATGGGGTGGTTATGGGGTGGTTATGGGGTGGTTATGGGGTTATGGGGTGGTTATGGGGTGGTTATGGCGTGGTTATGGGGTCGTTATGGGGTGGTTATGGGGTTATGGGGTGGTTATGGGGTGGTTATGGGGTGGTTATGGGGTGGTTATGGGGTGGTTATGGGGTCATTATGGGGTTATGGGGTGGTTCTGGGGTGGTTATGGGGTGGTTATGGGGTGGTTATGGGGTCGTTATGGGGTTGTTATGGGGTTATGGGGTCATTATGGGGTTATGGGGTGGTTATGGGGTTCTGGAGTGGTTATGGGGTGGTTATGGGGTTATGGGGTGGTTATGGGGTGGTTATGGGGTCGTTATGGGGTTATGGGGTGGTTATGGGGTTATGGGTTGTCCCCACCTGCCAGTCTCCCCAATCCTCCATTTCCCAGCCCGGCGTCCTCCTCGATCTCCTGCAGCTCCTCCATGTCCAGCCCCAGCTGGGGGGGCAACAGCAGCGTCAGCCCCACAGCCACCCCATAGCGCCCCATAGCCACCCCATAGCACCCCATAACCACCCCATAGCGCCCCATAGCCACCCTATAGCGCCCCATAGCCACCCCATAGCGCCCCATAGCCACCCCATAGCGCCCCATAGCCACCCTATAGCGCCCCATAACCACCCCATAGCGCCCCATAGCCACCCTATAGCGCCCCACAGCCACCCCATAGCGCCCCATAGCCACCCCATAGCGCCCCATAGCCACCCTATAGCGCCCCACAGCCACCCCATAGCGCCCCATAGCCACCCCATAGCGCCCCATAGCCACCCTATAGAGCCCCATAGCCACCCTATAGAGCCCCATAGCCACCCCATAGCGCCCCATAGCCACCCTATAGAGCCCCATAGCCACCTTATAGAGCCCCATAGCCACCCCATAGCGCCCCATAGCCACCCTATAGAGCCCCATAGCCACCCCATAGAGCCCCATAGCCACCCCATAGCGCCCCATAGCCACCCCATAGCGCCCCATAGCCACCCTATAGCGTTCCATAGCCTCCCCATAGTGCCCCATAGCGACCCTATAGTGCCCCATAGCCACCCCATAGCGCCCCATAGCCACCCCATAGCACCCCATAGCCACCCCATAGCGCCCCATAGCCACCCTATAGCACCCCATAGCGCCCCATAGTGCCCCATAGCACCCCATAGCCACCCTATAGTGCCTCATAGGCACCCCATAGCACCCCACAGCCACCCTATAGCGCCCCATAGCAACCCCATAGTGCCCCATAGCCACCCCATAGCACTCCATATCCCCCCATAGCCTCCCCATAGTGCCACATAGCCCCCCAAAGCACCCCATAGCTCCCATAGCCCCCCATAGCCCCCCCAACAGCCCCCATAACCCCCCATAGCCTGCATAACCCCCCATAGCGCCCCATAGCCCCCTATAGCCCGCCATAGCCCCCATAGCCCCCATAGCCAACATAGCCACCCCATAGGCCCCCATAGCGCCCCACAGCCTCCCCATAGCCCCCCATAGCTCCCCATATTGCCCCATAGCTTCCCCATAGCCCCCATAACCCCCCATAGCCCCCATAACCCATCATAGCCCCCCATAGCCCCCCATAGTGCTCCATATTGCCCCATAGCCTCCCCATAGCACCCCATAGTCCCCCATAGCACCCCCTTAGGCCCCCATAACCCCCCAACAGCCCCCCCATAGATCCCATAGCCCCCCATAGCCCACCATAGTGCCCCATAGTGCCCCACTGCCCCCCATAACCCCCCAACAGCCCCCCCATAGCTCCCATAGCCCCCCATAGTGCCCCATAGCCCCCCATAACCCCCATAGTGCCCCACTGCCCCCCATAACCCCCCAACAGCCCCCCCATAGCTCCCATAGCCCCCCATAGTGCCCCATACTGCCCCAAACCTCCCATAGCCCCCCATAGGCCCCCATAACCCCCCAACAGCCCCCCATAGCCCCCCATATTGCCCCATAGCCCCCCCATAGCACCCCATAGCCCCCCATAGCGCCCCATAGCGCACCCATAACCCCCCATAACCCCCCAACAGCCCCCCCATAGCTCCCATAGCCCCACATAGCCCCCATAGCCCCCCATAGTGCCCCATACTGCCCCATAGCCTCCCCATAGCGCCCCATAGCACCCCATAGCATCCCATAGACCCCCCATAGCGCCCCATAGACCCCACAGCCCCCCCATAGCCCCCCATAGCCCTACATAGACCCCCCCATAGCCACCCATATCCCCCCAATACCCCCCATATCTCCACCCTATCCCCCCCAACACCCCCCCCACCCCACATATCCTCCCCATACCCCCCCCAATTTTGCCCCCCCCAGCCCCCCCAACCTGCCCCCCCATGTCCCCCCCAACCACCTGCCCTCCCCAGCCCCCCTATGCCCCCCATGCCCCCCGATGCCCCCCCAACCCCCCACCACCCCCAACCTGCCCCCCAATGCCCCCCCAATGCCCCCCCAATGCCCCCCCAATGCCCCCCCCATGCCCCTCCCCATTGCCCCCCCACCAACCTGCCCCCCCATGCCCCCCCAGCCCCCCAATGCCCCGTCATGCCCCCCCCCATTGCCCCCCCCAACCTCCCTCCTCCAAGCCCCCTCCCCATTGCCCCCCCCCCAACCTGCCCCCCTATGCCCCCCCCAACCCCCCCGCCCCCCCATTTGCCCCCCCCTTATTACCTCCCCACTTCCCCTCCCAGCCCCCCGCTCCCCCCAATGCCCCCCCCATGCCCCCTCATGCCCCCCAATTGCCCCCCCCAACCTGCCCCCTATCCCCCCCTCCCCCAGTCCCCCGCCCCCCCATGCCCCCTCCCCATTGCCCCCTCCCAACCTGCCCCCCTATGCCCCCCCCAAACCCCCCTGTCCCCCCCATTGCCCCCCCATTACCCCCCCACTTCCCCCCCCAGCCCCCCGCTCCCCCCAATGCCCCCCCATGCCCCCCCCATTGCCCCCCCAACCTCCCTCCTCCAAGCCCCATCCCCATTGCCCCCCCAACCTGTCCCCCTATGCCCCCCCCAAACCCCCCCGTCCCCCCCATTGCCCCCCCCCTTTATTGCCCCCCCACTTTCCCCCCGCCCCCCCCACCTGGTACACGGCCTCATCGCAGGAGCTCTGCAGGCCCAGGTTGATCATCGTGTTCTGCAGGGTCCGACCCATGTAGAACTCCAGCGACAGGTAATAGATGCGCTATGGGGAGAGAAAAGGGAGCTCCATAGCGCCCCATAGCGACCCATAGCGCCCCATAGCGACCCATAGCGCCCCATAGAGTCCCATGTAGAACTCCAGGGACAGGTAATAGATGCGCTGTGGGGAGAGAAAAGGGAGCTCCATAGCGACACATAGCGCCCCATAGCGACACATAGCGACACATAGAGCCCCATAGAGCCCCATAGAGACACATAGCGACCCATAGAGACACATAGAGCCCTATAGAGCCCCATGTAGAACTCCAGGGACAGGTAATAGATGCGCTGTGGGGGAAAGGGAGATCAGATGGCGCCCTATAGCGACACATAGCGACCCATAGAGACACATAGAGCCCCATGTAGAACTCCAGAGAGAGGTAATAGATGCGCTATGGGGTAAAGGGAGATCAGATGGTGCCCTATAGCGACCCATAGCGACACATAGAGCCCTATTACACCCCATAGAGCCCCATGTAGAACTCCAGAGAGAGGTAATAGATGCACTGTGGAGATCAGATGGTGCCCTATAGCGCCCTATAGCGCCCTATAGCGACCCATAGAGCCCCATAGAGCCCCATAGAGCCCCATAGCGCCCTATAGTACCCAATAGCAACCCATAGAGCCCCATGTAGAACTCCAGGGACAGGTAATAGATGCGCTGTGGGGTAAAGGGAGATCAGACGGCGCCCCATAGCGCCCCATAGAGCCCCATAGCGCCCCATAGCGACACATAGCGACACATAGCGACACATAGAGCCCTATTACACCCCATAGAGCCCCATGTAGAACTCCAGCGACAGGTAATAGATGCGCTGTGGGGAGAGGGAGATCAGACGGCGCCCCATAGCGACCCATAGCGACACGTAGCGACCCATAGCGCCCCATAGCGCCCCATAGAGACACATAGAGCCCCATAGCGACCCATAGAGCCCCATAGAGCCCCATGTAGAACTCCAGCGACAGGTAATAGATGCGCTGTGGGGTAAAGGGAGATCAGATGGTGCCCCATAGCGACCCATAGCGACACATAGAGCCCTATAGAGCCCCATGTAGAACTCCAGGGACAGGTAATAGATGCGCTGTGGGGAGAGAAAAGGGAGCTCCATAGCGCCCCATAGCGCCCCATAGCGACCCATAGCGACCCATAGAGCCCCATAGAGACACATAGCGACCCATAGAGACACACAGAGACACACAGAGCCCCATGTAGAACTCCAGGGACAGGTAATAGATGCGCTGCGGGGTAAAGGGAGATCAGATGGTGCCCTATAGCGCCCTATAGCGCCCCATAGTGACCCATAGCGACCCATAGCGCCCCATAGAGCCCTATAGAGCCCCATAGCGACACATAGAGCCCCATAGCGACACATAGTGCCCCATAGAGCCCTATTACACCCCATAGAGCCCCATGTAGAACTCCAGCGACAGGTAATAGATGCGCTGTGGGGTAAAGGGAGATCAGACGGCGCCCTATAGCGCCCCATAGCGCCCTATAGCGCCCCATAGCGCCCCATAGAGCCGTGGGATCCCATAGAGCTCAATGGTGGCACCACAGCGCCCCCTATGGGTCACATTGCTTCAACGGCGCCGCACGTAATCACACAGCCCCATAGAGCCCCATAGAGCCCCATAGCGCCCCATAGCGTCCCACACAGCCCCATAGAGCTCCATAGCGCCCCATAGAGCCTCACAGCGCCACACAGAGCCCCATAGCGCCCCATAGCGCCCTATAGAGCCCCATAGAGCCCCACAGGGCCGTGGGATCCCATAGAGCGCAATGGTGCCCCCACAGCGCCCCCTACATGACCCCATACTCCCCCCATATCCCCCCAGTACCCCCCTACATGACCCCATATCCCCCCACTACCCCCCTATGTGACCTCATGTCCCCCCATAGCCCCCCACTACCCCCCTATATGACCCCATATCCCCCTAGTACCCCCCTATGTGACCTCATATCCCCCCCATAGTCCACAGTACCCACCTAAATGACCCCATATTCCCCCCAGTACCCCCCTATATGACCCCATATACCCCCATATCCCCCCACTACCCCCCAGTTTCCCCCCATTACCCCCCTAAATGACCCCATATCCCCTCCAGTACCCA
>NW_027315681.1:0-2500 GCF_039878825.1 Excalfactoria chinensis
GGAGGGGCGGAGGGGGAGCGGAGGCGGGGATCCGGCGGCGCCCGCGCCGGCCGGCCGAGGCCCGCCGGGTTGAATCCTCCGGGCCGACTGCGCGGACCCCACCCGTTTACCTCTTAACGGTTTCACGCCCTCTTGAACTCTCTCTTCAAAGTTCTTTTCAACTTTCCCTTACGGTACTTGTTGGCTATCGGTCTCGTGCCCGTATTTAGCCTTAGATGGAGTTTACCACCCGCTTTGGGCTGCATTCCCAAGCAACCCGACTCCGAGAAGCCCCGGGCCCGGCGCGCCGGGGGGCCGCTACCGGCCTCACACCGTCCGCGGGATGGGCCTCGATCACAAGGACTTGGGCCCCCCGAGAGCGGCGCCGGGGATGGGGGCTTCCGTACGCCACACTTCCCGCGCCCCACCGCGGGGCGGGGATTCGGCGCTGGGCTCTTCCCTCTTCACTCGCCGTTACTGAGGGAATCCTCGTTAGTTTCTTTTCCTCCGCTGACTAATATGCTTAAATTCAGCGGGTCGCCACGTCTGACCTGAGGTCGCGATACAGCGCCGGGCCCCGACGGAAGGACGGACGGACGGACGGACGGGCTACGGCCCTCGCCCGCCCGCCCGCCCGCCCCGACGGAGACCCGCAGGACGCGCTCCCCCGACGCCCGCGAGGACGACGACGCCCGGACGGAAGGAAGGGCGGCCGGAGACGGACCCGCGGGGACGCGCGCCGGGCTCGCGCCGACGGACCGACGACCGGAGGGATCGCGGCGGACGCGCCCCGGACCCGCGCGCGCGGCAGCACGGCGCGCCGCCGACGCCGGCGGCGCAACCCGCAGGCAGCCGCGCGCGGGGCCGGGAACGGCGCGGACCCTTTCCCTCCGGGCCGCGGAGCCGGAACGACACGGAACGAACCGGACCCGCGGCGCGACCCGACGGAGGGAGCCCGGGCGACCCGCGGGGACGAGCTCGGCCAGAGCGGGCGCTCCGGGAGCGCGGGGAGCTCGCTCGCTCGGCGGGCGAGCTCCCCGACCTGGGTCTCCACTTAGGGGGACGAAGGCCCGCGGCGCCGCGCCGCCGGACGGGGACCGGGGGGAAACCCGCCGCCGAGCGCCCGGACCGACCGACCGCCGACCCGGCCAGAAGGCGGGAAGGCGGGAGGCCGGGCGGGCGGACGGACGGACGGGATCCCGGCGCGGACCGCCGCCTCCGGCGCGGGCGCGCGGGCCTGCGAGGCGCCCCAGCCGCGCCGCGCGGCCGCCGTCGGCGGACGGCGGCGATTGACCGTCAAGCGACGCTCAGGCAGGCGTAGCCCCGGGAGGAACCCGGGGCCGCAAGTGCGTTCGAAGTGTCGATGATCAATGTGTCCTGCAATTCACATTAATTCTCGCAGCTAGCTGCGTTCTTCATCGACGCACGAGCCGAGTGATCCACCGCTAAGAGTTGTCTGACTTTCGGCACCGCCCCCGCGCGCGCGGGGTGGCCCTCCTTCTCTCTCTCTCTCTCTCTCGCGCGCCTTCCCCGAAGGGAAGGCGGCTGGCTCGCCCCGCACCCGCGGCGCGCCCCGACGCCGGGACGGCCGCGGGGCGGACGAGCGTCGCCTCCGCTGACCGGCAACGAGCACGCAACGAAACGAGGGTGGGAAAAAACAAGAACGCCACCGAACGAGAAGGGCGGGGAGCCCTCGCTCCCGACCTGGGGAAACGACCCTGTCTCGCTTCGGGGACGGACCAGGCGCCCGGCCCGGCTTCGGCCCGAGAGGAGAGAGCCGCGGGACGGCGCGCGGAGCGGCGCGCGGCTGCCCCGGCCCGAGCCCCGCCGACGCGCCGGCGACGCCGCCGGCCCGCGCCCGCGACGGACCGCCCGCCCGCACGCCCGCCCGGCGGCGCGCCCTTGCCCGCCTCGGCCCCCCCTTCCTCCGTGCCCCGCGGCCCGCGGGGGAGCCGCGCGCGCCGAAGCGCCCCCCGACGCCTCTCGCCTTCCGCTCCCGGCCCTCGACCGCCGGCCGCCTCCTCCTCTCGCTCGCCCTGGCGGCGCGCCCGCAGCGGACGCGCGACCGGCGGCGGGGCGGGACGGGGACGGATCTGGGAGCGGCGCCCGCTCCCCGCGCCTCCGCGCGGAGACCGGCTGCGGGACGCCCCACGCCGGACCTCCCGCTCGCACGACCGGCGCGGCCGGCGAGGCCGAGGGCGAAGGCGCGGTGGGAGCGCGGCGGCGGCGGGGACGGACGAGAGGACGCGGCGCGAGACGCCGGGAAGGGGAACGGCGGCGCGGACCCACCCCGGGGCTCCAAGGGGCGAGCGAGGGGAAGCGGGCGCCGAGGCGGCGGACGCGCGCCGGACGGACGGAAGGACGGACGGGCCCGCCGGAGCGGGGCCGCCGACGCCGCTCGGGGCGAGGCGGGCGCCGGGGCGAGCGAGCGCGCGCGCGCCCGCGCCGCACCGGGCTTCTCCGCCCGAGGCCGACGCCGCGGAGAGGGGGGACGGGACGGCCCCCTCCCCGGCCCGGGCCC
>NW_027315681.1:7500-12500 GCF_039878825.1 Excalfactoria chinensis
GCTCGGACCCGGGTAGACCGTGGCGACCGACTCGAGACGCACGGGCAGCGACCCCTAGCCGCCGCCGCCGAGCCCGAGTGCCGCTCGGACCCGGGTAGACCGTGGCGACCGACTCGAGACGCACGGGCAGCGACCCCTAGCCGCCGCCGCCGAGCCCGAGTGCCGCTCGGAGCCGGGTAGACCGTGGCGACCGACTCGAGCGGCACGGGCAGCGACCCCTAGCCGCCGCCGCCGAGCCCGTGCCGCTCGGAGCCGGGTAGACCGTGGCGACCGACTCGAGCCGCACGGGCAGCGACCCCTAGCCGCCGCCGCCGAGCCCGAGTGCCGCTCGGACCCGGGTAGACCGTGGCGACCGACTCGAGCCGCACGGGCAGCGACCCCTAGCCGCCGCCGCCGAGCCCGAGTGCCGCTCGGACCCGGGTAGACCGTGCCGACCTGGTCGAGCCGCACGGGCAGCGCCCCCTGGCCTGCGCCGCCGAGCCCGAGTGCCGCTCGGAGCCGGGTAGACCGTGCCGACCTGTTCGAGCCGCAGGGGCAGCGACCCCTAGCCGCCGCCGCCGAGCCCGAGTGCCGCTCGGAGCCGGGTAGACCGTGCCGGCGCACCCGAGACGCCACGGAAGCGACACCTGGCTTATGCCGCGGAACGATCGAGTGGAGTGGAGCCCGCCGAGATAGGTTGCACCGTGCCGCCGCACGCGAGCCGGCGCGGCTGAGACGCCCGTCTGCCGCCGCGGAAGCACGGAGCGGACCGGAGCCCGCCGGGGCCGGGGAAACCGTGCCGGCGCACGCGAGCCGCCACAGAAGCGACAACCGGCTTCTGCCGGGGAACGATCGAGTGGAGCGGAGCCCGCCGAGATAGGTTGGACCGTGCCGGCGCACCCGAGCCTGCGCGAATGCAACCAACTGTCCTCCGCCGCGGAATGACCGAGCCGATCGGAGCGTAGTACGCACGGTCTCGGTGCACTGCGTTCGGCTCGCACGTTCCGCGGCAGCGCCCGAGGGTCGCTGCCCATCCGTCTCGAGCCGGTCGGCAAGGTCTACCCGGTTAACAGCGGCACTCGGGCTCGGCGGCGGCGGCTAGGGGTCGCTGTCAGTGCGGCTCGAGTCGGTCGGCAGGGTCTTCCCGGTTACGAGCGGCACTCGGGCTTGGCAGCGGCGGCAATAGGTCACTGCACGTGCGGCTCGAGTCGGTCGGCAGGGTCTACCTCGTAATTAGCGGCTTTCGAGCTCAGCGTCGGCGGCTAGGCGTTGCTGCACCTGTGGCTCGAGTCGGTCGGAAGGGTCTACTCGGTTACGAGTGGCACTCGGGCTCGGCAGCGGCGGCTAGGGGTCGCTGCCAGTGCGACTCAAGTTGGTCGGCAGGGTCTGCCTGGTTACCAGTGGCTTTCGGGCAGGGCGGTGGCGGCTAGGCGTTGCTGCCCGTGCAACTCGACTAGTTCAGCAGGGGTCTACCCGGTTACGAGCGGCTTTCGGGCTCAGCGGCGGCGGCTTGGGGTCGCTGCCCGTGCGACTCGAGTCGGTCAGCAGGGTCTACCCGGTAACCAGTGGCACTCGGGCTCGGCGGCGGCGGCTAAGGGTCGCTCTTCGTGTGGCTCGAGTCGGTCGGCACTGTCTACCCGGCTCAGATAAACACTCGTGCTCGGCGGCGGCAGCAAGGGTTCGCTGCCCTTGCGACTCGAGTAGGTGGGCAGGGTCTACCTGGTTACGAGGGGCACTCGGGCTCGGCGGCGCGGGCCAGGGGGCGCTGCCCGTGCGGCTCGACCAGGTCGGCAGGGTCTACCCGGGTCCGAGCGGCACTCGGGCTCGGCGGCGCAGGCCAGGGGGCGCTGCCTGCGCGGCTCGACTAGGTCGGCAGGGTCTACCCGGGTCCGAGCGGCACTCGGGCTCGGCGGCGGAGGCCAGGGGGCGCTGCCCGTGCGGCTCGACTAGGTCGGCAAGGTCTACCCGGTTAACAGCGGCACTCGGGCACGGCGGCGCAGGCTAGGGGGCGCTGCCCGTGCGACTCGAGGAGGTCGGCACGGTCTACCCGGGTCCGAGCGGCACTCGGGCTCGGCGGCGCAGGCCAGGGGGCGCTGCCCGTGCGGCTCGACTAGGTCGGCAGGGTCTACCCGGTTAACAGCGGCACTCGGGCACGACGGCGCAGGCTAGGGGGCGCTACCCGTGCGACTCGACTAGGTCGGCACGGTCTACCCGGTTAACAGCGGCACTCGGGCACGGCGGCGCAGGCCAGGGGGCGCTGCCCGTGCGGCTCGACCAGGTCGGCAAGGTCTACCCGGTTAACAGCGGCACTCGGGCACGGCGGCGCAGGCCAGGGGGCGCTGCCCGTGCGGCTCGACTAGGTCGGCAGGGTCTACCCGGTTAACAGCGGCACTCGGGCACGGCGGCGCAGGCCAGGGGGCGCTGCCCGTGCGGCTCGAGTAGGTCGGCAAGGTCTACCCGGTTAACAGCGGCACTCGGGCACGACGGCGCAGGCTAGGGGGCGCTGCCCGTGCGGCTCGACCAGGTCGGCAAGGTCTACCCGGTTAACAGCGGCACTCGGACACGACGGCGAAGGCTAGGGGGCGCTGCCCGTGCGACTCGACTAGGTCGGCAGGGTCTACCCGGTTAACAGCGGCACTCGGGCACGGCGGCGCAGGCCAGGGGGCGCTGCCCGTGCGACTCGACTAGGTCGGCTGGGTCTACCCGGGTCCGAGCGGCACTCGGGCTCGGCGGCGCAGGCCAGGGGGCGCTGCCCGTGCGGCTCGACCAGGTCGGCACGGTCTACCCGGGTCCGAGCGGCACTCGGGCTCGGCGGCGCAGGCTAGGGGGCGCTGCCCGTGCGGCTCGACTAGGTCGGCACGGTCTACCCGGTTAACAGCGGCACTCGGGCACGGCGGCGCAGGCTAGGGGGCGCTGCCCGTGCGACTCGACTAGGTCGGCACTGTCTACCCGGCTCCGAGCGGCACGGGCTCGGCGGCGTTGTCTAGGGGTCTCTGCCCGTGCCGCTCGAGTCGGTAGCCACGGTCTACCCGGCTCCGCCCCGGACTCTAGAGGTCGCTGCCGGACAGGCTCGGATGCGGCCCGGCCCTCCGGAGGAAGCGCGCGTGCGCGAGCCGGGGCCGCGCCCACCGGGAGGGCCGTTGGTGATGGAATTCCGGCCGGTCTGCCGGAAATCCGGGACGGCGGTCGGCCCGGACGGCGCGCGGTCGCTCGCCTCGGCGGGGTAAGGATGGAAGAACAGCGGGTAGACGGCAGCGGTCGGCAGAGAGGTGGGCCGGCGGGAGGCGCGGGGTGGCCGCGGGGGCGGGGGCGGGGGCGCGGGCGCGGGCGGGGGCGCGGGCGGGGGCGCGGGCGCGGGCGGGGGCGCGGGCGGGGGCGCGGGCGCGGGCGCCGCCGTTGCCGAGTCGCGCTCGTTCGACTCTTCCGGTCCCCGGGCTCGTGCCGAGGGTGCCGGGGGGTGGGGGGGGTTGGAAGGATAAATGGGAAAATGTAAAAAGTCCCGCGGCTCTCTCGGCCGGCGTGGGGGGGTGCGGGGTGGGGGGGCGCTGGTTGGAGACCGGGTAAAAGAAGGATGGCGGGTGGGGGGGGGGGAGAGAGAGCGAGAGAGAGAGCACGCGCCAGTGGAGACCGTGGTGGAAAAAAAAAAAATAAATTAAAAAAAAAAAAAATCGAAAAATCGATCTGATTTCACCGGCAGCCGGGCCGCGGCGCGGCGGGGGTCTCCCGCCCGAAGCGCCGAGGGGGGGTGGGCCTCCCACTTATCCTGCACCTCTCCCGTCTCTTCGCAGCGCCGGACTAGAGTCGAGGTCACCGGGGTCTTCTATTCCCCGCCGATTCCGCCGAGCCCGTTCCCTCGGCTGCGATTTCGCTGGACGGTAGGTCGGGACAGAGGGGACTTTGTTCCTCTTCTGCCGGAGCTCTGGCCGCGGCGGAGGCGGTTCCCGCCTCGGACCCCGCGGCCACGGAGGCGGAGGCGTTTCCGGGTGGGGGAGGACGCGAAGGGGGGGGGGGGGGGGAACGGGGGCTCGCTCGGCAGAAGCGGCCCGTGCGAAAGGACGCTCTCCGCGGATTTTTCTTGACTCGTCCCCTTTCTTTCCCACGCGACGCGCACCGGCCTACGGGCGCCCGAGGGCGGCAGCAGGCGCGGTCGCCCCCAGGAGGTACGCGAGAAGGCCTAGCGCGGGGTACCGGCGACGAGACCTTCTCCGACGAATCCTCGCGCGCTCCGACGGGACGACTCGGAGGCTTTCGCCGCCGTTTACCCGCGGCGACGGCATCCCTCAGCCCTTCTCCGTCTGTACGGGGAACGGGTCGCCGCGGCGCCGGACCTCTGACGGATCGGCCGAGGCGTGCGTCGGGTCAGCTGCGGGAGCACAGGTGAGAGTCGTTTCGCCGCGTGTCACGGGTCACCTAGATTTACCCGTGCCCGCGACGGGGGCCGCCGCCGCCGCCGCCCCGTCGGGCCCCCGGCCCGGAAAGGGAGGGGAAAAAGGGGGGCGGAAAGAACAGCGGCAGCAATCTAAGGGGGAAAACTTCTTTTACTAGATACGGTGTCGGAGCACGAGGTAACGTCGTAGAATACGATCTCGTCGAGGCTCGTCCGTCGAACGAAACAGAGAGAGAGAGAGTCCCCGAAAACCCAGAGGCCTGCTGTGAACTCCAGGCGACGGACGCGGCCGGAGCGCTCCTCGCGCCCCGAGAGTCAGAGAGAGAGGGGGAGAGAGAGAGAGAAGTCCAGCCTGGGAGCGAGATAATCCTCCTCCCGCGAGCTATCTCTGGCCGCGACGTCCCCTGGGATACGTAGACGCGTAGCGCGCGCGCGACGTCGCGACGTAGAATATCGAGAGCGACGCCGCGAAACCGCGACGCCGCGCTCCCGGAAAAGGGTGGAGCTCGACTCCGCTTCCTCCGGACCTCCTCGAAGGGCCGAGCGCCGCCGAGGCGGCGCGGCATCTCTCGGAGACGGCTCCCCGGCGGAGACGGCCTCGGCGTTCCTTCCCGGCGAAGGCGTCCGCATCGGT
>NW_027315681.1:25000-35000 GCF_039878825.1 Excalfactoria chinensis
TGCCACCCCGCCGGCTTGCTGCTCGCGGCCGGCACTCGCCGGGTCCCGGACCGAGGCCGGCGCCGGCGCCTCGCACGCGACCGACTGGCTACGCCTGCGGCTCGCGGGGCCCCTCGGCCGTCACACAGCCGGATTCGGTCGGGCGAGCTCTCCGCAGCTCTCGGCGCGAGCCGGAGAGCGCCTCGCCTCGCCTGCGACGGGAAGCGAACCGGGGAGGAGACCGCCCGCGCCTGAACACCGGACGCCGCCGCGGCTTCCCCGGGACGGGGAACGCGCGAGCGCCGGCCCGCCGGGGGCCCTCACCGACGCCACCCGAGTGGCCTCATCGATCGACGGAAGGGGGGAGCGGGGAGGGGCGGGGGTAGGGGAAGGAGAAAGGAACGGAGGGGGAAGGCGCGAGCCCTTCCCCCGGGCGCGGCGGAAAGACCGCGCGCGCACGTGCGGGTGGGTGTGCGTGGGCAACGTCCGCCGAGAGGTGCTCGCCCTTGCCTGAACACCGGCCCGCCCCACGCCGCCCCGAACGAGCCGGGGAGCGGGATTGAGCCGGCCCGCCGGGAAGCCTCTCCGACGCGCCCGAGGAGCGCCACAGGGCATCGATCGATTGAACGGGGCTCCCGCGTGCGAGTGAGAGTGCGGTGCGCGTAAGGACGACGCGGCGCCGCCGCCGCCACCAACGGCCACCTCCGGGTCCCCCGACTCCTTCGCTCCTGGCGGGACCCCACCGGGGACTCCCCCGGCCCTCCTGCGTACGACTGCCGGCAGACCGGCCCGTGCCCTTTTCTCTCTCGCCTTCTTTTCTCGGGGATCTTCCCTCCCCTGCGCGGGGAACCGACCGCTCCCCATCCTTTTCTCTCGCCTTTCGTCCCGAAATTTGACTTTTTTGCCAACCTCAGTCCGGTGCCGAGCTGCGACACGGGCAGCGAAGACCCCGACGAGGCCACCGGACCCATCGACCCGAGAGGCGTACGAAAAAGTCGCCGCCGACAACCTCGACACTCGGCCGGTCAACCGCGCTCGCCTGCGCCCGCTCGTTGCCGCCTACCGGAGACGAGTACGCACCCGCTCCTGCCGACGAAAACCTAAGGCACCCGAAAAAAGTGCTGCAAAAACAACCGCCAGAAACTACCGGCGGGGGCGCCGACAGAAACAGAACTTTACCTCGACGTAACTGGAGGTAAAGAATTACAGCGACCCCTTTGGAAGCTCCAGAGCAATAGCGCAGCCCAACAGGACGAGCGGCGAAGGCCCGCCAAAAGCGGGTAGACCTAGCGATTACAATAGAGCCGCAGGGGCAGCGACCCCTAGCCGCCGCCGCCGAGCCCGAGTGCCGCTCGGACCCGGGTAGACCGTGGCGACCGACTCGAGCCGCACGGGCAGCGACCCCTAGCCGCCGCCGCCGAGCCCGAGTGCCGCTCGGACCCGGGTAGACCGTGGCGACCGACTCGAGACGCACGGGCAGCGACCCCTAGCCGCCGCCGCCGAGCCCGAGTGCCGCTCGGACCCGGGTAGACCGTGGCGACCGACTCGAGACGCACGGGCAGCGACCCCTAGCCGCCGCCGCCGAGCCCGAGTGCCGCTCGGAGCCGGGTAGACCGTGGCGACCGACTCGAGCGGCACGGGCAGCGACCCCTAGCCGCCGCCGCCGAGCCCGTGCCGCTCGGAGCCGGGTAGACCGTGGCGACCGACTCGAGCCGCACGGGCAGCGACCCCTAGCCGCCGCCGCCGAGCCCGAGTGCCGCTCGGACCCGGGTAGACCGTGGCGACCGACTCGAGCCGCACGGGCAGCGACCCCTAGCCGCCGCCGCCGAGCCCGAGTGCCGCTCGGACCCGGGTAGACCGTGCCGACCTGGTCGAGCCGCACGGGCAGCGCCCCCTGGCCTGCGCCGCCGAGCCCGAGTGCCGCTCGGAGCCGGGTAGACCGTGCCGACCTGTTCGAGCCGCAGGGGCAGCGACCCCTAGCCGCCGCCGCCGAGCCCGAGTGCCGCTCGGAGCCGGGTAGACCGTGCCGGCGCACCCGAGACGCCACGGAAGCGACACCTGGCTTATGCCGCGGAACGATCGAGTGGAGTGGAGCCCGCCGAGATAGGTTGCACCGTGCCGCCGCACGCGAGCCGGCGCGGCTGAGACGCCCGTCTGCCGCCGCGGAAGCACGGAGCGGACCGGAGCCCGCCGGGGCCGGGGAAACCGTGCCGGCGCACGCGAGCCGCCACAGAAGCGACAACCGGCTTCTGCCGGGGAACGATCGAGTGGAGCGGAGCCCGCCGAGATAGGTTGGACCGTGCCGGCGCACCCGAGCCTGCGCGAATGCAACCAACTGTCCTCCGCCGCGGAATGACCGAGCCGATCGGAGCGTAGTACGCACGGTCTCGGTGCACTGCGTTCGGCTCGCACGTTCCGCGGCAGCGCCCGAGGGTCGCTGCCCATCCGTCTCGAGCCGGTCGGCAAGGTCTACCCGGTTAACAGCGGCACTCGGGCTCGGCGGCGGCGGCTAGGGGTCGCTGTCAGTGCGGCTCGAGTCGGTCGGCAGGGTCTTCCCGGTTACGAGCGGCACTCGGGCTTGGCAGCGGCGGCAATAGGTCACTGCACGTGCGGCTCGAGTCGGTCGGCAGGGTCTACCTCGTAATTAGCGGCTTTCGAGCTCAGCGTCGGCGGCTAGGCGTTGCTGCACCTGTGGCTCGAGTCGGTCGGAAGGGTCTACTCGGTTACGAGTGGCACTCGGGCTCGGCAGCGGCGGCTAGGGGTCGCTGCCAGTGCGACTCAAGTTGGTCGGCAGGGTCTGCCTGGTTACCAGTGGCTTTCGGGCAGGGCGGTGGCGGCTAGGCGTTGCTGCCCGTGCAACTCGACTAGTTCAGCAGGGGTCTACCCGGTTACGAGCGGCTTTCGGGCTCAGCGGCGGCGGCTTGGGGTCGCTGCCCGTGCGACTCGAGTCGGTCAGCAGGGTCTACCCGGTAACCAGTGGCACTCGGGCTCGGCGGCGGCGGCTAAGGGTCGCTCTTCGTGTGGCTCGAGTCGGTCGGCACTGTCTACCCGGCTCAGATAAACACTCGTGCTCGGCGGCGGCAGCAAGGGTTCGCTGCCCTTGCGACTCGAGTAGGTGGGCAGGGTCTACCTGGTTACGAGGGGCACTCGGGCTCGGCGGCGCGGGCCAGGGGGCGCTGCCCGTGCGGCTCGACCAGGTCGGCAGGGTCTACCCGGGTCCGAGCGGCACTCGGGCTCGGCGGCGCAGGCCAGGGGGCGCTGCCTGCGCGGCTCGACTAGGTCGGCAGGGTCTACCCGGGTCCGAGCGGCACTCGGGCTCGGCGGCGGAGGCCAGGGGGCGCTGCCCGTGCGGCTCGACTAGGTCGGCAAGGTCTACCCGGTTAACAGCGGCACTCGGGCACGGCGGCGCAGGCTAGGGGGCGCTGCCCGTGCGACTCGAGGAGGTCGGCACGGTCTACCCGGGTCCGAGCGGCACTCGGGCTCGGCGGCGCAGGCCAGGGGGCGCTGCCCGTGCGGCTCGACTAGGTCGGCAGGGTCTACCCGGTTAACAGCGGCACTCGGGCACGACGGCGCAGGCTAGGGGGCGCTACCCGTGCGACTCGACTAGGTCGGCACGGTCTACCCGGTTAACAGCGGCACTCGGGCACGGCGGCGCAGGCCAGGGGGCGCTGCCCGTGCGGCTCGACCAGGTCGGCAAGGTCTACCCGGTTAACAGCGGCACTCGGGCACGGCGGCGCAGGCCAGGGGGCGCTGCCCGTGCGGCTCGACTAGGTCGGCAGGGTCTACCCGGTTAACAGCGGCACTCGGGCACGGCGGCGCAGGCCAGGGGGCGCTGCCCGTGCGGCTCGAGTAGGTCGGCAAGGTCTACCCGGTTAACAGCGGCACTCGGGCACGACGGCGCAGGCTAGGGGGCGCTGCCCGTGCGGCTCGACCAGGTCGGCAAGGTCTACCCGGTTAACAGCGGCACTCGGACACGACGGCGAAGGCTAGGGGGCGCTGCCCGTGCGACTCGACTAGGTCGGCAGGGTCTACCCGGTTAACAGCGGCACTCGGGCACGGCGGCGCAGGCCAGGGGGCGCTGCCCGTGCGACTCGACTAGGTCGGCTGGGTCTACCCGGGTCCGAGCGGCACTCGGGCACGGCGGTGCAGGCCTGGGGGCGCTGCCCGTGCGACTCGACTAGGTCGGCAGGGTCTACCCGGCTAACAGCGGCACTCGGGCACGGCGGCGCAGGCCAGGGGGCGCTGCCCGTGCGGCTCGACCAGGTCGGCAAGGTCTACCCGGTTAACAGCGGCACTCGGGCACGACGGCGCAGGCTAGGGGGCGCTGCCCGTGCGACTCGACTAGGTCGGCAGGGTCTACCCGGTTAACAGCGGCACTCGGGCACGGCGGCGCAGGCTAGGGGGCGCTGCCCGTGCGACTCGACTAGGTCGGCAGGGTCTACCCGGGTCCGAGCGGCACTCGGGCTCGGCGGCGCAGGCCAGGGGGCGCTGCCCCTGCGGCTCGACCAGGTCGGCAAGGTCTACCCGGTTAACAGCGGCACTCGGGCACGACGGCGCAGGCTAGGGGGCGCTGCCCGTGCGACTCGACTAGGTGGGCAGGGTCTACCCGGTTAACAGCGGCACTCGGGCACGGCGGCGCAGGCTAGGGGGCGCTCTTCGTGTGGCTCGAGTCGGTCGGCACTGTCTACCCGGCTCAGATCAACACTCGTGCTCGGCGGCGGCAGCAAGGGTTCGCTGCCCTTGCGACTCGAGTAGGTGGGCAGGGTCTACCTGGTTACGAGCTGCTTTCGGGCACGGCGGCGGAAATTAGGGGTCGATGCATGTGCGACTCGAGTCGGTCGGAAGGTTCTACCCGGTTTCGAGGGGCACTCGGGCTCGGCGGCGCGGGCCAGGGGGCGCTGCCCGTGCGGCTCGACCAGGTCGCCACGGTCTACCCGGGTCCGAGCGGCACTCGGGCTCGGCGGCGCAGGCCAGGGGGCGCTGCCCGTGCAGCTCGACCAGGTCGGCACGGTCTACCCGGGTCCGAGCGGCACTCGGGCTCGGCGGCGCAGGCTAGGGGGCGCTGCCCGTGCGGCTCGACTAGGTCGGCAGGGTCTACCCGGTTAACAGCGGCACTCGGTCTCGGCGGCGCAGGCTAGGGGGCGCTGCCCGTGCGACTCGACTAGGTCGGCAGGGTCTACCCGGGTCCGAGCGGCACTCGGGCACGGCGGCGCAGGCCAGGGGGCGCTGCCCGTGCGGCTCGAGTAGGTCGGCAAGGTCTACCCGGTTAACAGCGGCACTCGGGCACGGCGGCGCAGGCCAGGGGGCGCTGCCCGTGCGGCTCGAGTAGGTCGGCAAGGTCTACCCGGTTAACAGCGGCACTCGGGCACGGCGGCGCAGGCTAGGGGGCGCTGCCCGTGCGACTCGACTAGGTCGGCACGGTCTACCCGGTTAACAGCGGCACTCGGGCACGGCGGCGCAGGCTAGGGGGCGCTGCCCGTGCGGCTCGGCCAGGTCGGCACGGTCTACCCGGTAACCAGTGGCACTCGGGCTCGGCGGCGGCGGCTAAGGGTCGCTCTTCGTGTGGCTCGAGTCGGTCGGCACTGTCTACCCGGCTCAGATCAACACTCGTGCTCGGCGGCGGCAGCAAGGGTTCGCTGCCCTTGCGACTCGAGTAGGGGGGCAGGGTCTACCTGGTTATGAGCTGCTTTCGGGCACGGCGGCGGAAATTAGGGGTCGATGCATGTGCGACTCGAGTCGGTCGGAAGGTTCTACCCGGTTTCGAGGGGCACTCGGGCTCGGCGGCGCAGGCCAGGGGGCGCTGCCCGTGCGACTCGACTAGGTTGGCACGGTCTACCCGGTTAACAGCGGCACTCGGGCACGGCGGCGGAGGCTAGGGGGCGCTGCCCGAGCGGCTCGACTAGGTCGGCAAGGTCTACCCGGTTAACAGCGGCACTCGGGCTCGGCGGCGCAGGCTAGGGGGCGCTGCACGTGCGGCTCGAGTAGGTCGGCAAGGTCTACCCGGTTAACAGCGGCACTCGGGCACGGCGGAGCAGGCTAGGGGGCGCTGCCCGTGCGGCTCGAGTAGGTGGGCAGGGTCTACCTGGTTACGAGCTGCTTTCGGGCACGGCGGCGGAAATTAGGGGTCGGTGCATGTGCGACTCGAGTCGGTCGGAAGGTTCTACCCGGTTTCGAGGGGCACTCGGGCACGGCGGCGCAGGCCAGGGGGCGCTGCCCGTGCGGCTCGACCAGGTCGGCACGGTCTACCCGGGTCCGAGCGGCACTCGGGCTCGGCGGCGCAGGCCAGGGGGCGCTGCCCGTGCGGCTCGACCAGGTCGGCACGGTCTACCCGGGTCCGAGCGGCACTCGGGCTCGGCGGCGCAGGCTAGGGGGCGCTGCCCGTGCGGCTCGACTAGGTCGGCACGGTCTACCCGGTTAACAGCGGCACTCGGGCACGGCGGCGCAGGCTAGGGGGCGCTGCCCGTGCGACTCGACTAGGTCGGCACTGTCTACCCGGCTCCGAGCGGCACGGGCTCGGCGGCGTTGTCTAGGGGTCTCTGCCCGTGCCGCTCGAGTCGGTAGCCACGGTCTACCCGGCTCCGCCCCGGACTCTAGAGGTCGCTGCCGGACAGGCTCGGATGCGGCCCGGCCCTCCGGAGGAAGCGCGCGTGCGCGAGCCGGGGCCGCGCCCACCGGGAGGGCCGTTGGTGATGGAATTCCGGCCGGTCTGCCGGAAATCCGGGACGGCGGTCGGCCCGGACGGCGCGCGGTCGCTCGCCTCGGCGGGGTAAGGATGGAAGAACAGCGGGTAGACGGCAGCGGTCGGCAGAGAGGTGGGCCGGCGGGAGGCGCGGGGTGGCCGCGGGGGCGGGGGCGGGGGCGCGGGCGCGGGCGGGGGCGCGGGCGGGGGCGCGGGCGCGGGCGGGGGCGCGGGCGGGGGCGCGGGCGCGGGCGCCGCCGTTGCCGAGTCGCGCTCGTTCGACTCTTCCGGTCCCCGGGCTCGTGCCGAGGGTGCCGGGGGGTGGGGGGGGTTGGAAGGATAAATGGGAAAATGTAAAAAGTCCCGCGGCTCTCTCGGCCGGCGTGGGGGGGTGCGGGGTGGGGGGGCGCTGGTTGGAGACCGGGTAAAAGAAGGATGGCGGGTGGGGGGGGGGGAGAGAGAGCGAGAGAGAGAGCACGCGCCAGTGGAGACCGTGGTGGAAAAAAAAAAAATAAATTAAAAAAAAAAAAAATCGAAAAATCGATCTGATTTCACCGGCAGCCGGGCCGCGGCGCGGCGGGGGTCTCCCGCCCGAAGCGCCGAGGGGGGGTGGGCCTCCCACTTATCCTGCACCTCTCCCGTCTCTTCGCAGCGCCGGACTAGAGTCGAGGTCACCGGGGTCTTCTATTCCCCGCCGATTCCGCCGAGCCCGTTCCCTCGGCTGCGATTTCGCTGGACGGTAGGTCGGGACAGAGGGGACTTTGTTCCTCTTCTGCCGGAGCTCTGGCCGCGGCGGAGGCGGTTCCCGCCTCGGACCCCGCGGCCACGGAGGCGGAGGCGTTTCCGGGTGGGGGAGGACGCGAAGGGGGGGGGGGGGGGAACGGGGGCTCGCTCGGCAGAAGCGGCCCGTGCGAAAGGACGCTCTCCGCGGATTTTTCTTGACTCGTCCCCTTTCTTTCCCACGCGACGCGCACCGGCCTACGGGCGCCCGAGGGCGGCAGCAGGCGCGGTCGCCCCCAGGAGGTACGCGAGAAGGCCTAGCGCGGGGTACCGGCGACGAGACCTTCTCCGACGAATCCTCGCGCGCTCCGACGGGACGACTCGGAGGCTTTCGCCGCCGTTTACCCGCGGCGACGGCATCCCTCAGCCCTTCTCCGTCTGTACGGGGAACGGGTCGCCGCGGCGCCGGACCTCTGACGGATCGGCCGAGGCGTGCGTCGGGTCAGCTGCGGGAGCACAGGTGAGAGTCGTTTCGCCGCGTGTCACGGGTCACCTAGATTTACCCGTGCCCGCGACGGGGGCCGCCGCCGCCGCCGCCCCGTCGGGCCCCCGGCCCGGAAAGGGAGGGGAAAAAGGGGGGCGGAAAGAACAGCGGCAGCAATCTAAGGGGGAAAACTTCTTTTACTAGATACGGTGTCGGAGCACGAGGTAACGTCGTAGAATACGATCTCGTCGAGGCTCGTCCGTCGAACGAAACAGAGAGAGAGAGAGTCCCCGAAAACCCAGAGGCCTGCTGTGAACTCCAGGCGACGGACGCGGCCGGAGCGCTCCTCGCGCCCCGAGAGTCAGAGAGAGAGGGGGAGAGAGAGAGAGAAGTCCAGCCTGGGAGCGAGATAATCCTCCTCCCGCGAGCTATCTCTGGCCGCGACGTCCCCTGGGATACGTAGACGCGTAGCGCGCGCGCGACGTCGCGACGTAGAATATCGAGAGCGACGCCGCGAAACCGCGACGCCGCGCTCCCGGAAAAGGGTGGAGCTCGACTCCGCTTCCTCCGGACCTCCTCGAAGGGCCGAGCGCCGCCGAGGCGGCGCGGCATCTCTCGGAGACGGCTCCCCGGCGGAGACGGCCTCGGCGTTCCTTCCCGGCGAAGGCGTCCGCATCGGTGAGTTTTTCCTCCTCAATAAACGTTTGGATATCCGTTGCCGTCCTCGTGTCCTTCCGCCTTCCGCCGTCACACCGGATTCCCCTCCGGCTTCCCCCTTCGGAGCCGGTCGAAAGCCCTTCGACCGGTCCGGAGAGCCGCCGGCCGGTTAACCGGCGCCCGTGCGGGGGCCCCGCTCGCTCGGGCGGAGTCCATCGCGAGCCGGTTCAGAGCCGGTTTCCTTCCCAAAGGCCGGCCCGAGATCGGCCCCGAGGTCCTGAGGACGCGGGCGAGCTGCTGCCGCCTCCGCTCGCTCGCTCGCTCGCTCGCTCACCGAAACCACCCTCTGCTTCCTGCCAAGGAAGGGCATTCCAAGCACGGCAGCTAGACCTGAGCCTAGCGATCGTCAAGGCCCCGCCGCACCCGCCTCAGACCGGAGGCGCCCCCCCCCCCCCCCCCCCCCCCCTTCCGCAACGGGAAGCTCTCGCCGGCTTAGCCGAGTCCAGCCGCCCCGCCGGCAGCCTCTAGCTTCCGCCGCTTTGCAACTGCGGTCGCTGGGAGCCGGGCGGACCAGACAAACAAACAAGCAGGCGAGCGACCAACCGACCAAACAAAAAACCCCCGCGAAAAAAACAAAACAAAACAAAAGCCACGCGGGCCGGGCGGGCGAGACGCGTCCGGGAGAGGGTGATGGGGTTAAGGGCGAGGCCTGGGGGGTCAGGGCTAGGCGGGCCGCTTTCGGGTACGGGTCGGGTTCTGGCTCGCGCGGCCCGTGGTGGTGGTGGTGGGAGGGGATGGGGGAGGGCGGGGGGGGGAACTGGGGAGAAGGGCGGAGGACGGACGCGGAGCGGGAAGCTCGGGCCGGTACCGGCAGCCAGGTCCTACCCGCAACCCCGTCACGGACCCCCTCGCCTCGCCAGAGACCCCTTTCTTCGCGACAGAGGGCGCGCCGAGCCGGGCCGGGCCTACTCACGCGCTGGCGCGCGCGGACGAGCGACGAGAAAAAAAAAAAAGAGAAAAGGAAAGAAGCCGCAAGTCAGTCAAAGAAAAGAGAAGAAGATTTTAAAATGCACAGAAAGATCGTAGCGTTTCGTGGTAACGGAATAATCATATAACGATAATAAAAACAATAAAGACGTAAAAGATGGGGGGGGGGGGGCGGGAAGAAGCGATAAATCAAAACTAAACGCGTAAATAAATAAATAAATAAATGGGGGAAAAAGAGGGGGGGGTAAGGAAAAAAAAGGGGAAAAAAGAGAAAAGGAAAAAAAAAACAATAAGGGAAAAAATACAATGAAAAAAAAGGAAAAATGAAGGAAAAAAATAGAAAAAAGGGGGGGGGTGAGCTAAAAAAAGGGAAAAAAAAAAGGGGGGGGGTGAGCTAAAAAAAGGGAAAAAAAAAAAAAAAAAAAGAAAAAAGGGGGGGGGTGAGCTAAAAAAAGGGGAAAAAAAGAAAAGAAAAAGAAAAAGGGGGGGGGTGA
>NW_027315682.1:0-39748 GCF_039878825.1 Excalfactoria chinensis
TAAGCAGGTATTCTGGAAGCAATGCTTGATAACTGAGCTAGAAAGCTTCATTTTGTAGAGAAAATGTCATCTTGGGATAAAAACCAGCACTTTGGGGAGGAAATGATGTTTTTAAGGTTGAGAAGCATTATTTTGGAAAGAAAATCCTACTTTTGCGAAGATAAAGAGTGATACTTAAGAAAGAACTTCTGATTTCTGGGGTCACTATTGATAGTCTTGTGAAAATTTTCCAAATTTTGACAGAGACTGATATTTAGGGTGGAAATGTCCTTAATTTGTAAAGGAAAAGAAGTATTCTGGCAACAGTGTGTCATATCATACTAAAAAGCAGCATTCTGTAGATAGAATGACCTCTTATAGGGATGAAAATCAGTATTTGGAGAAAAAATGCTATATTTAGGGAGGAATGGCATCATTTTGGAAAGAAAGCTATATTGATTGCAAGGATAAGGAGTGATACTTCAGAGAGAACTTCTTATTTCTGGCATAAGTATCGATAGTAGTGTGAAAATTTTCTAAATGTTGACAGAAACGGATAATTCGGGTGGAAATGTCCATATTTTGTAGAGGAAAGCAGGAATTCTGGAAACAATGTGGCCTACTGCGATGGAAAGCATCATTTTCTAGAGAAAATGTCTTCTTTTGGGGATGAAATCCAGAATTTGGGGGTGAAAATGCTGTCTTGAGTGATGAAAAGCATTATTTTGGAAAGAGAATAGTATTCTTGAAAAGATAAAGAATGATTCTTAAGAAAGAACTTCTAATCTCCGCGATAAGTATTGATATTAATGTGAAAATGTTTTAATTTTAACAGAAACTGCCAATTAGTTTAGAAATGTCCTTAATTTCTAGAGTAAAACAGGTATTCCGGAAACAGTATGACATATTCTGATAGAAAACAAGATTTTATAGGGAAAGTGTCTTCGTGAGGGGATGAAATCCAGTATTTTTGGGATGACATGCTATATCCAAGTATTAAAATAATTCTTTTGTAAAAATAACAATATTTTTGCAAAGAGAAAGATCGATACTTATGAGAGAACTTCTTATTTCTGGGTAAGTATCCATATTCGCGTGAAAATTTTCTAAATGTTGACAGAAATGGATATTTCGAGTGGAAATGTCCTTATTTTGTAGAGGAAAGCAGGAATTCTGGAAACAGTGTGGCCTACTCCGATGGAAAGCATCATTTTCTAGAGAAAATGTCTTCTTTCAGGGATGAAAACCAGCATTTTTGGGAATAAAATGCTATTGTTAGGGTGAAAAGCATTATTTTGGAAAGAAAATCATACTTTTGCCAAGATAAAGAGTGATACTTAAGACAGACCTTGTAATTTGTGGGGAAGTTTTGATATTTCTGTGAAACTATTCTAAATGTTGACAGAAATGGAAATTTCGGGTGGGAATGTCCTGGTTTAGTAGAGGAAAACAGGAATTCTGGAAACAATGGGTCATATGATGCTAGAAAGCATCATTTTGTAGAGAAAATGTCTTCCTTTGGAGATGAAAGCCAGAAATTTGGGGAGAAAACGCTATATGCAGGCATTAAAAAGCATTATTTTGGAAAGATAATATTTTTGCCAAGATAAAGAATGATACTTAAGAGAGAACTTCTGATTTCTGGGATAAGTATCCATATTCGTGTGAAAATTTTCAAACTTTTGACGGAAATTGATATTTCGGGTGGAGATGTCTCTATTCTGTAGAGGAAAACAGGTATTCTGGATACAAAGTGCCATATTCTGCTAGAAAGCATCATTTTGTAGAGAAAACGTCTTCTTTCAGGGATGAAGACCAGCATTTTGGGGAATAAAATGCTGATTTGTGGGATGAAAAGCATTATTTTGGAAAGAAAATTCCATTTATTGCAATGATAAGGAGTGATAACCTTCTTATTTCTGGGATAAGTATTGTTATTCTGGTGAAAAATGGTCTAAATGTAGACAGAAATTGATATTTCGGGTGGAAATGCCCTACTTTTGTACAGGCAAACAGGCATGGTGGAATTAATGCGTCATATTCTCCCAGAAAGCATCGTTTTGTAGAGGAAGTTATCTTCTATTGTGGTTAAAAACCAGAAGTTTGGGGAGAAAATGCTATTTTTAGGGATGGAAAGCATTATTTTGGAAAGAAAATTCCATTTATTGCAAGGATAAGGAGTGATACTTAGGAGAGAACTTCTTATTTCTGGGATAAGTATTGTTATTCTGGTGAAAAATTGCCTAAATGTTGTCAGAAATTGATATTTCGGGTGGAAATCTCCTTGTTTTGTAGAGGAAAGCAGGTATTCTGGAAGCAATGCTTGATAACTGAGCTAGAAAGCTTCATTTTGTAGAGAAAATGTCATCTTGGGATAAAAACCAGCACTTTGGGGAGGAAATGATGTTTTTAAGGTTGAGAAGCATTATTTTGGAAAGAAAATCCTACTTTTGCGAAGATAAAGAGTGATACTTAAGAAAGAACTTCTGATTTCTGGGGTCACTATTGATAGTCTTGTGAAAATTTTCCAAATTTTGACAGAGACTGATATTTAGGGTGGAAATGTCCTTAATTTGTAAAGGAAAAGAAGTATTCTGGCAACAGTGTGTCATATCATACTAAAAAGCAGCATTCTGTAGATAGAATGACCTCTTATAGGGATGAAAATCAGTATTTGGAGAAAAAATGCTATATTTAGGGAGGAATGGCATCATTTTGGAAAGAAAGCTATATTGATTGCAAGGATAAGGAGTGATACTTCAGAGAGAACTTCTTATTTCTGGCATAAGTATCGATAGTAGTGTGAAAATTTTCTAAATGTTGACAGAACTGGATAATTCGGGTGGATATGTCCATATTTTGTAGAGGAAAGCAGGAATTCTGGAAACAATGTGGCCTACTCCGATGGAAAGCATCATTTTCTAGAGAAAATGTCTTCTTTTGGGGATGAAATCCAGAATTTGGGGGTGAAAATGCTGTCTTGAGTGATGAAAAGCATTATTTTGGAAAGAGAATAGTATTCTTGAAAAGATAAAGAATGATTCTTAAGAAAGAACTTCTAATCTCCGCGATAAGTATTGATATTAATGTGAAAATGTTTTAATTTTAACAGAAACTGCCAATTAGTTTAGAAATGTCCTTAATTTCTAGAGTAAAACAGGTATTCCGGAAACAGTATGACATATTCTGATAGAAAACAAGATTTTATAGGGAAAGTGTCTTCCTGAGGGGATGAAATCCAGTATTTTTGGGATGACATGCTATATCCAAGTATTAAAAATAATTCTTTTGTAAAAATAACAATATTTTTGCAAAGAGAAAGATCGATACTTATGAGAGAACTTCTTATTTCTGGGGTAAGTATCCATATTCGCGTGAAAATTTTCTAAATGTTGACAGAAATGGATATTTCGAGTGGAAATGTCCTTATTTTGTAGAGGAAAGCAGGAATTCTGGAAACAGTGTGGCCTACTCCGATGGAAAGCATCATTTTCTAGAGAAAATGTCTTCTTTCAGGGATGAAAACCAGCATTTTTGGGAATAAAATGCTATTGTTAGGGTGAAAAGCATTATTTTGGAAAGAAAATCATACTTTTGCCAAGATAAAGAGTGATACTTAAGACAGACCTTGTAATTTGTGGGGAAGTTTTGATATTTCTGTGAAACTATTCTAAATGTTGACAGAAATGGAAATTTCGGGTGGGAATGTCCTGGTTTAGTAGAGGAAAACAGGAATTCTGGAAACAATGGGTCATATGATGCTAGAAAGCATCATTTTGTAGAGAAAATGTCTTCCTTTGGAGATGAAAGCCAGAAATTTGGGGAGAAAACGCTATATGCAGGCATTAAAAAGCATTATTTTGGAAAGATAATATTTTTGCCAAGATAAAGAATGATACTTAAGAGAGAACTTCTGATTTCTGGGATAAGTATCCATATTCGTGTGAAAATTTTCAAACTTTTGACGGAAATTGATATTTCGGGTGGAGATGTCTCTATTCTGTAGAGGAAAACAGGTATTCTGGATACAAAGTGCCATATTCTGCTAGAAAGCATCATTTTGTAGAGAAAACGTCTTCTTTCAGGGATGAAGACCAGCATTTTGGGGAATAAAATGCTGATTTGTGGGATGAAAAGCATTATTTTGGAAAGAAAATTCCATTTATTGCAATGATAAGGAGTGATAACCTTCTTATTTCTGGGATAAGTATTGTTATTCTGGTGAAAAATGGTCTAAATGTAGACAGAAATTGATATTTCGGGTGGAAATGCCCTACTTTTGTACAGGCAAACAGGCATGGTGGAATTAATGCGTCATATTCTCCCAGAAAGCATCGTTTTGTAGAGGAAGTTATCTTCTATTGTGGTTAAAAACCAGAATTTTGGGGAGAAAATGCTATTTTTAGGGATGAAAAGCATTATTTTGGAAAGAAAATTCCATTTATTGCAAGGATAAGGAGTGATACTTAGGAGAGAACTTCTTATTTCTGGGATAAGTATTGTTATTCTGGTGAAAAATTGCCTAAATGTTGTCAGAAATTGATATTTCGGGTGGAAATCTCCTTGTTTTGTAGAGGAAAGCAGGTATTCTGGAAGCAATGCTTGATAACTGAGCTAGAAAGCTTCATTTTGTAGAGAAAATGTCATCTTGGGATAAAAACCAGCACTTTGGGGAGGAAATGATGTTTTTAAGGTTGAGAAGCATTATTTTGGAAAGAAAATCCTACTTTTGCGAAGATAAAGAGTGATACTTAAGAAAGAACTTCTGATTTCTGGGGTCACTATTGATAGTCTTGTGAAAATTTTCCAAATTTTGACAGAGACTGATATTTAGGGTGGAAATGTCCTTAATTTGTAAAGGAAAAGAAGTATTCTGGCAACAGTGTGTCATATCATACTAAAAAGCAGCATTCTGTAGATAGAATGACCTCTTATAGGGATGAAAATCAGTATTTGGAGAAAAAATGCTATATTTAGGGAGGAATGGCATCATTTTGGAAAGAAAGCTATATTGATTGCAAGGATAAGGAGTGATACTTCAGAGAGAACTTCTTATTTCTGGCATAAGTATCGATAGTAGTGTGAAAATTTTCTAAATGTTGACAGAACTGGATAATTCGGGTGGAAATGTCCATATTTTGTAGAGGAAAGCAGGAATTCTGGAAACAATGTGGCCTACTCCGATGGAAAGCATCATTTTCTAGAGAAAATGTCTTCTTTTGGGGATGAAATCCAGAATTTGGGGGTGAAAATGCTGTCTTGAGTGATGAAAAGCATTATTTTGGAAAGAGAATAGTATTCTTGAAAAGATAAAGAATGATTCTTAAGAAAGAACTTCTAATCTCCGCGATAAGTATTGATATTAATGTGAAAATGTTTTAATTTTAACAGAAACTGCCAATTAGTTTAGAAATGTCCTTAATTTCTAGAGTAAAACAGGTATTCCGGAAACAGTATGACATATTCTGATAGAAAACAAGATTTTATAGGGAAAGTGTCTTCCTGAGGGGATGAAATCCAGTATTTTTGGGATGACATGCTATATCCAAGTATTAAAAATAATTCTTTTGTAAAAATAACAATATTTTTGCAAAGAGAAAGATCGATACTTATGAGAGAACTTCTTATTTCTGGGGTAAGTATCCATATTCGCGTGAAAATTTTCTAAATGTTGACAGAAATGGATATTTCGAGTGGAAATGTCCTTATTTTGTAGAGGAAAGCAGGAATTCTGGAAACAGTGTGGCCTACTCCGATGGAAAGCATCATTTTCTAGAGAAAATGTCTTCTTTCAGGGATGAAAACCAGCATTTTTGGGAATAAAATGCTATTGTTAGGGTGAAAAGCATTATTTTGGAAAGAAAATCATACTTTTGCCAAGATAAAGAGTGATACTTAAGACAGACCTTGTAATTTGTGGGGAAGTTTTGATATTTCTGTGAAACTATTCTAAATGTTGACAGAAATGGAAATTTCGGGTGGGAATGTCCTGGTTTAGTAGAGGAAAACAGGAATTCTGGAAACAATGGGTCATATGATGCTAGAAAGCATCATTTTGTAGAGAAAATGTCTTCCTTTGGAGATGAAAGCCAGAAATTTGGGGAGAAAACGCTATATGCAGGCATTAAAAAGCATTATTTTGGAAAGATAATATTTTTGCCAAGATAAAGAATGATACTTAAGAGAGAACTTCTGATTTCTGGGATAAGTATCCATATTCGTGTGAAAATTTTCAAACTTTTGACGGAAATTGATATTTCGGGTGGAGATGTCTCTATTCTGTAGAGGAAAACAGGTATTCTGGATACAAAGTGCCATATTCTGCTAGAAAGCATCATTTTGTAGAGAAAACGTCTTCTTTCAGGGATGAAGACCAGCATTTTGGGGAATAAAATGCTGATTTGTGGGATGAAAAGCATTATTTTGGAAAGAAAATTCCATTTATTGCAATGATAAGGAGTGATAACCTTCTTATTTCTGGGATAAGTATTGTTATTCTGGTGAAAAATGGTCTAAATGTAGACAGAAATTGATATTTCGGGTGGAAATGCCCTACTTTTGTACAGGCAAACAGGCATGCTGGAATTAATGCGTCATATTCTCCCAGAAAGCATCGTTTTGTAGAGGAAGTTATCTTCTATTGTGGTTAAAAACCAGAATTTTGGGGAGAAAATGCTATTTTTAGGGATGAAAAGCATTATTTTGGAAAGAAAATTCCATTTATTGCAAGGATAAGGAGTGATACTTAGGAGAGAACTTCTTATTTCTGGGATAAGTATTGTTATTCTGGTGAAAAATTGCCTAAATGTTGTCAGAAATTGATATTTCGGGTGGAAATCTCCTTGTTTTGTAGAGGAAAGCAGGTATTCTGGAAGCAATGCTTGATAACTGAGCTAGAAAGCTTCATTTTGTAGAGAAAATGTCATCTTGGGATAAAAACCAGCACTTTGGGGAGGAAATGATGTTTTTAAGGTTGAGAAGCATTATTTTGGAAAGAAAATCCTACTTTTGCGAAGATAAAGAGTGATACTTAAGAAAGAACTTCTGATTTCTGGGGTCACTATTGATAGTCTTGTGAAAATTTTCCAAATTTTGACAGAGACTGATATTTAGGGTGGAAATGTCCTTAATTTGTAAAGGAAAAGAAGTATTCTGGCAACAGTGTGTCATATCATACTAAAAAGCAGCATTCTGTAGATAGAATGACCTCTTATAGGGATGAAAATCAGTATTTGGAGAAAAAATGCTATATTTAGGGAGGAATGGCATCATTTTGGAAAGAAAGCTATATTGATTGCAAGGATAAGGAGTGATACTTCAGAGAGAACTTCTTATTTCTGGCATAAGTATCGATAGTAGTGTGAAAATTTTCTAAATGTTGACAGAACTGGATAATTCGGGTGGAAATGTCCATATTTTGTAGAGGAAAGCAGGAATTCTGGAAACAATGTGGCCTACTCCGATGGAAAGCATCATTTTCTAGAGAAAATGTCTTCTTTTGGGGATGAAATCCAGAATTTGGGGGTGAAAATGCTGTCTTGAGTGATGAAAAGCATTATTTTGGAAAGAGAATAGTATTCTTGAAAAGATAAAGAATGATTCTTAAGAAAGAACTTCTAATCTCCGCGATAAGTATTGATATTAATGTGAAAATGTTTAATTTTAACAGAAACTGCCAATTAGTTTAGAAATGTCCTTAATTTCTAGAGTAAAACAGGTATTCCGGAAACAGTATGACATATTCTGATAGAAAACAAGATTTTATAGGGAAAGTGTCTTCCTGAGGGGATGAAATCCAGTATTTTTGGATGACATGCTATATCCAAGTATTAAAAATAATTCTTTTGTAAAAATAACAATATTTTTGCAAAGAGAAAGATCGATACTTATGAGAGAACTTCTTATTTCTGGGGTAAGTATCCATATTCGCGTGAAAATTTTCTAAATGTTGACAGAAATGGATATTTCGAGTGGAAATGTCCTTATTTTGTAGAGGAAAGCAGGAATTCTGGAAACAGTGTGGCCTACTCCGATGGAAAGCATCATTTTCTAGAGAAAATGTCTTCTTTCAGGGATGAAAACCAGCATTTTTGGGAATAAAATGCTATTGTTAAAGTGAAAAGCATTATTTTGGAAAGAAAATCATACTTTTGCCAAGATAAAGAGTGATACTTAAGACAGACCTTGTAATTTGTGGGGAAGTTTTGCAACCCTGTTCTAGAATGCAAGACTTCTCTATGATGCAAGCATGTTCTAGAATGCAAGTATGTTCTAGAATGCAAGACTGCACTATGATGCAAGACTGTTTCTGGAATGCAAGACTGCACCTTGTTGCAAACCTGTTCTAGTATGCAAGGCTGCACTATGATTCAAAGTAGTCCTAGAATTCAAGCCTGCAATATGATGCAAACATATTCTAGAATGCTATACTTCTCTTTGATGCAAGCGTGTTCTAGAATGCAAGAATGTTCTAGAATGCAAGACCTCTCTATGATGCAAGCGTGTTCTAGAATGCAAGCATGTTCTAGAATGCAAGACTTATCTATGATGCAATCGCGTTCTAGAATGCAATCATGTTCTAGAATGCAAGACTGCACCCTGATGTAACCCTGTTCTAGAATGCAAGACTTCTCTATGATGCAACCCTGTTCTAGAATGCAAGCCTGCATTATGATTGAAGGCAGTTCTAGAATACAAGCCTGCATAATGATGCAACCCTGCTCTAGAATGCAAGACTTCTCTATTATGCAAGCGTGTTCTAGAATGCAAGCAAGTTCTAGAATGCAAGACTTCTCTATCATGCAACCCTGTTCTAGAATGCAAGACTTCTCTATGATGCAAGCGTGTCCTAGAATGCAAGCCTGCATTATGATTCAACGCAGTTCTAGAATGCAAGCCTGCACTATGATGCAAACATGTTCTAGAATGCAAAACTGCACCCTGATGCAACCCAGTTCTAGAATGCAAGACTTCTCTATGATGCAAGCGTGTTCTAGAATGCAAGCATGTTCTAGAATGCAAGACTGCACCATGATGCAACCATGTTCTAGAATTCAAGACTGTACCTTGATGCAACCCTGTTCTAGAATGCAAGACTTCTATATATATATATACCATATACAATATTCTATATACCATATACAAGCATAACCCTAACCATATAAAAGCATAACACCAACCATATACAAGCATAACCCTAACCATATACAAGCATAACCCCAACCATATAAAAGCATAACCCCAGCCATATAAAAGCATAACCCTAACCATATAAAAGCATAACCCTAACCATATAAAAGCATAACCCCAATCATATAAAAGCATAACCCTAACCATATAAAAGCATAACCCTAACCATATAAAAGCATAACCCCAACCATATAAAAGCATAACCCCAACCATATAAAAGCATAACCCTAACCATATACAAGCATAACCCCAACCATATACAAGCATAACCCCAACCATATAAAAGCATAACCTCGACCATATACAAGCATAACCCAAACCATATACAAGCATAACCCTAACCATATACAAGCATAACCCCTACCATATACAAGCATAACCCTGACCATATACAAGCATAACCCTGACCAGATACAAGCATAACCCTGACCATATACAAGCATAACCCTAACCATATACAAGCATAAACCCTACCATATACAAGCATAACCCCAACCATATAAAGACATAACCCCGACCATATACAAGCAAAACCCCAAACATATACAAGCATAACCCTAACCATATACAAGCATAACCCTGACCATATACAAGCATAACCCTGACCATATACAAGCATAACACTAACCATATACAAGCATAACACTGACCATATACAAGCATAACCCCAACCATATACAAGCATAACCCCAACCATATACAAGCATAACCCTGACCATATACAAGCATAACCCTAACCCTATACAAGCATAACACCAACCATATACAAGCATATCCCCGAACATATACAAGCATAACCCTAACCATATACAAGCGTAACCACAACCATATACAAGCATAACCCTGACCATATACAAGCATAACCCTAACAATATAAAAGCATAACCCTAACCATATACAAGCATAACCCCAACCATATACAAGCATAACCCTAACCATATACAAGCATAACCCCAACCATATACAAGCATAACCCCAACCATATACAAGCATAACCCCAACCATATACAAGCATAACCCCGACCATATACAAGCATAACCCCGACCATATACAAGCATAACACCGACCATATGCAAGCATAACCCTAACCATATGCAAGCATAACCCCAACCATATGCAAGCATAACCCCAACCATATAAAAGCATAACCCTAACCATATAAAACACTACCCCTAACCATATACAAGCATAACCCCAACCATAGACAAGCATAACCTTAACCATATACAAGCACAACCCTAACCATATACAAGCATAACCCTAACCATATACAAGCATAACCCTAACCATATACAAGCATAACCCTAACCATATACAAGCATAACCCTAACCATATACAAGCATAACCCTAACCATATACAAGCATAACCCTAACCATATACAAGCATAACCCTAACCATATACAAGCATAACCCCAACCATATACAAGCATAACCCTAACCATATACAAGCATAACCCCAACCATATACAAGCATAACCCTAACCATATACAAGCATAACCCCAACCATATACAAGCAAAACCCTGACCATATACAAGCATAACCCTAACCATATACAAGCATAACCCCAAACATATACAAGCATAACCCCAACCATATAAAAGCATAACCCCGACCATAAACAAGCATAACCCTGACCATATACAAGCATAACCCTGACCATATACAAGCATAACCCTGACCATATACAAGCATAACCCTGACCATATACAAGCATAACCCTAACCATATACAAGCATAACCCTAACCATATACAAGCATAACCCTAACCATATACAAGCATAACCCCAACCATATACAAGCATAATCACAACCATATACAAGCATAACCCTGACCATATACAAGCATAACCCCAGCCATATATAAGCATATCCCTAACCATATACAAGCATAACCCCAACCATATACAAGAATAACCCTAACCATATACAAGCATAACCCTAAAAATATACAAGCATAACCCCAAACAAATACAAGCATAGCCCCAACCATATACAAGCATAGCCCCAACCATATACAAGCATAACCCCAACCATATACAAGAATAACCCCGACAATATACAAGCATAACCTCGACCATAAACAAGCATAACCCTAACCATATACAAGCATAACCCTAAACAGATACAAGCATAACCCCAACCATATAGAAACATAACCCTAACCATATACAAGCATAACCCTAACCATATACAAGCATAACCCCAACCATATACAAGCATAACCCTAACCATATACAAGCATAACCCCGACCATATACAAGCATAACCCTAATCATATACAAGCATAACCCTAACCATATACAAGCATAACCCTGACCATATACAAGCATAACCCTAACAATATACAAGCATAACACCAACCATATACAAGCATAAACCTAACCATATACAAGCATATCCCTAACCATATACAAGCATAACCCCAACCATATACAAGCATAACCCTAACCATATACAAGCATAACCCCAACCATATACAAGCATAACCCTAAATATATACAAGCATAACCCCAACCATATACAAGCATAACAGTAACCATATACAAGCATAACCCTAACCATATACAAGCATAACCCCAACCATATACAAGCATAAACCTAACCATATACAAGCATAAACCCAACCATATACAAGCATAACCCCAACCATATACAAGCATAACCCTAACCATATGCAAGCATAACCCTAACCATATACAAGCATAACCCTAACCATATACAAGATTAGCCCCAACCATATACAAGCATAATACCAACCATATACAAGCATAACCCCAACCATATACAAGCATAACCCTAACCATATACAAGCATAACCCTAACCGTATACAAGCATAACCCTAACCGTATAGAAGCATAACCCTAACCATATACAAGATTAGCCCCAACCATATACAAGCATAATCCCAACCATATACAAGCATAACCCTAACCATATACAAGCATAACCCCAACCGTATACAAGCATAACCCCAACCGTATACAAGCATAACCCTAACCGTATACAAGCATAACCCTAACCGTATACAAGCATAACCCTAACCATATACAAGCATAACCCCAACCATATACAAGCATAACCCTAACCATATACAAGCATAACCCCAACCATATACAAGCATAACCCTAACCATATAAAAGCATAACCCCGACCATAAACAAGCATAACCCCGACCATATACAAGCATAACCCTGACCATATACAAGCATAACCCCGAACATATACAAGCATAACCCTGACCATATACAAGCATAACCCCAACCATATAAAAGCATAACCCTAACCATATGCAAGCATAACCCCAACCATATAAAAGCATAACCCCAACCATATAAAAGCATAACCCTAACCATATAAAACCATACCCCTAACCATATACAAGCATAACCCCAACCATAGACAAGCACATCCCTAACCATATACAAGCATAACCCTGACCATATACAAGCATAACCCCGACCATATACAAGCAAAACCCTGACCATATACAAGCATAACCTTAACCATACACAAGCAAAACCCTAACCATATACAAGCATAACCCCAACCATATACAAGCATAACACCGACCATATACAAGCATAACACCAACCATATACAAGCATAACCCCAGCCATATATAAGCATAACCCCAACCATATACAAGCATAACCCTAACCATATACAAGCATAACCCTAACCATATACAAGCATAACCCCGACCATATACAAGCATAACCCTAATCATATACAAGCATAACCCTAACCATATACAAGCATAACCCTGACCATATACAAGAACAACCCTAACCATATACAAGCATAAACCTAACCATATACAAGCATAACCCCTACCATATACAAGCATAACCCTAACCATATACAAGCATAACCCCAACCATATACAAGCATAACCCTAACCATACACAAGCATAACCCTAACCATATACAAGCATAACCCCAACCATATACAAGCATAACCCCAATCATATAAAAGCATAACCCCGACCATAAACAAGCATAACCCCGACCATATACAAGCATAACCCTGACCATATACAAGCATAACCCCGACCATATACAAGCATAACCCTGACCATATACAAGCATAACCTTAACCATACACAAGCAAAACCCTAACCATATACAAGCATAACCCCAAACATATACAAGCATAACACCGACCATATACAAGCATAACACCAACCATATACAAGCGTAACCCCAGCCATATATAAGCATAACCCCAACCATATACAAGCATAACCCCAAACATATACAAGCATAACCCTAACCATATACAAGCATAACCCCAACCATATACAAGCATAACCCTAACCATATACAAGCATAACCCTAACCATATACAAGCATAACCCCAACCATATAAAAGCATAACCCCGACCATAAACAAGCATAACCCCGACCATATACAAGCATAACCCTGACCATATACAAGCATAACCCCGAACATATACAAGCATAACCCTGACCATATACAAGCATAACCCCAACCATATAAAAGCATAACCCTAACCATATGCAAGCATAACCCCAACCATATGCAAGCATAACCCCAACCATATAAAAGCATAACCCTAACCATATAAAACCATACCCCTAACCATATACAAGCATAACCCCAACCATAGACAAGCACATCCCTAACCATATACAAGCATAAACCTAACCATATACAAGCATAACCCCAACCATATACAAGCATAACCCTAACCATATACAAGCATAACCCCAACCATATACAAGCATAACCCTAACCATACACAAGCATAACCCTAACCATATACAAGCATAACCCCAACCATATAGAAACATAACCCTAACCATATACAAGCATAACCCTAACCATATACAAGCATAACCCCAACCATATACAAGCATAACCCTAACCATATACAAGCATAACCCCGACCATATACAAGCATAACCCTAATCATATACAAGCATAACCCTAACCATATACAAGCATAACCCTGACCATATACAAGCATAACCCTAACAATATACAAGCATAACACCAACCATATACAAGCATAAACCTAACCATATACAAGCATATCCCTAACCATATACAAGCATAACCCCAACCATATACAAGCATAACCCTAACCATATACAAGCATAACCCCAACCATATACAAGCATAACCCTAAATATATACAAGCATAACCCCAACCATATACAAGCATAACAGTAACCATATACAAGCATAACCCTAACCATATACAAGCATAACCCCAACCATATACAAGCATAAACCTAACCATATACAAGCATAAACCCAACCATATACAAGCATAACCCCAACCATATACAAGCATAACCCTAACCATATGCAAGCATAACCCTAACCATATACAAGCATAACCCTAACCATATACAAGATTAGCCCCAACCATATACAAGCATAATCCCAACCATATACAAGCATAACCCCAACCATATACAAGCATAACCCTAACCATATACAAGCATAACCCTAACCGTATACAAGCATAACCCTAACCGTATAGAAGCATAACCCTAACCATATACAAGATTAGCCCCAACCATATACAAGCATAATCCCAACCATATACAAGCATAACCCTAACCATATACAAGCATAACCGCAACCGTATACAAGCATAACCCCAACCGTATACAAGCATAACCCTAACCGTATACAAGCATAACCCTAACCATATACAAGCATAACCCCAACCATATACAAGCATAACACCGACCATATACAAGCATAACACCAACCATATACAAGCGTAACCCCAGCCATATATAAGCATAACCCCAACCATATACAAGCATAACCCCAAACATATACAAGCATAACCCTAACCATATACAAGCATAACCCCAACCATATACAAGCATAACCCTAACCATATACAAGCATAACCCTAACCATATACAAGCATAACCCCAACCATATAAAAGCATAACCCCGACCATAAACAAGCATAACCCCGACCATATACAAGCATAACCCTGACCATATACAAGCATAACCCCGAACATATACAAGCATAACCCTGACCATATACAAGCATAACCCCAACCATATAAAAGCATAACCCTAACCATATGCAAGCATAACCCCAACCATATGCAAGCATAACCCCAACCATATAAAAGCATAACCCTAACCATATAAAACCATACCCCTAACCATATACAAGCATAACCCCAACCATAGACAAGCACATCCCTAACCATATACAAGCATAAACCTAACCATATACAAGCATAACCCCAACCATATACAAGCATAACCCTAACCATATACAAGCATAACCCCAACCATATACAAGCATAACCCTAACCATACACAAGCATAACCCTAACCATATACAAGCATAACCCCAACCATATAGAAACATAACCCTAACCATATACAAGCATAACCCTAACCATATACAAGCATAACCCCAACCATATACAAGCATAACCCTAACCATATACAAGCATAACCCCGACCATATACAAGCATAACCCTAATCATATACAAGCATAACCCTAACCATATACAAGCATAACCCTGACCATATACAAGCATAACCCTAACAATATACAAGCATAACACCAACCATATACAAGCATAAACCTAACCATATACAAGCATATCCCTAACCATATACAAGCATAACCCCAACCATATACAAGCATAACCCTAACCATATTCAAGCATAACCCCAACCATATACAAGCATAACCCTAAATATATACAAGCATAACCCCAACCATATACAAGCATAACAGTAACCATATACAAGCATAACCCTAACCATATACAAGCATAACCCCAACCATATACAAGCATAAACCTAACCATATACAAGCATAAACCCAACCATATACAAGCATAACCCCAACCATATACAAGCATAACCCTAACCATATGCAAGCATAACCCTAACCATATACAAGCATAACCCTAACCATATACAAGATTAGCCCCAACCATATACAAGCATAATCCCAACCATATACAAGCATAACCCCAACCATATACAAGCATAACCCTAACCATATACAAGCATAACCCTAACCGTATACAAGCATAACCCTAACCGTATAGAAGCATAACCCTAACCATATACAAGATTAGCCCCAACCATATACAAGCATAATCCCAACCATATACAAGCATAACCCTAACCATATACAAGCATAACCCCAACCGTATACAAGCATAACCCCAACCGTATACAAGCATAACCCTAACCGTATACAAGCATAACCCTAACCGTATACAAGCATAACCCTAACCATATACAAGCATAACCCCAACCATATACAAGCATAACCCTAACCATATACAAGCATAACCCCAACCATATACAAGCATAACCCTAACCATATAAAAGCATAACCCCGACCATAAACAAGCATAACCCCGACCATATACAAGCATAACCCTGACCATATACAAGCATAACCCCGAACATATACAAGCATAACCCTGACCATATACAAGCATAACCCCAACCATATAAAAGCATAACCCTAACCATATGCAAGCATAACCCCAACCATATAAAAGCATAACCCTAACCATATAAAACCATACCCCTAACCATATACAAGCATAACCCCAACCATAGACAAGCACATCCCTAACCATATACAAGCATAACCCTGACCATATACAAGCATAACCCCGAACATATACAAGCAAAACCCTGACCATATACAAGCATAACCTTAACCATACACAAGCAAAACCCTAACCATATACAAGCATAACCCCAACCATATACAAGCATAACACCGACCATATACAAGCATAACACCAACCATATACAAGCATAACCCCAGCCATATATAAGCATAACCCCAACCATATACAAGCATAACCCTAACCATATACAAGCATAACCCTAACCATATACAAGCATAACCCCGACCATATACAAGCATAACCCTAATCATATACAAGCATAACCCTAACCATATACAAGCATAACCCTGACCATATACAAGAACAACCCTAACCATATACAAGCATAAACCTAACCATATACAAGCATAACCCCTACCATATACAAGCATAACCCTAACCATATACAAGCATAACCCCAACCATATACAAGCATAACCCTAACCATACACAAGCATAACCCTAACCATATACAAGCATAACCCCAACCATATACAAGCATAACCCCAATCATATAAAAGCATAACCCCGACCATAAACAAGCATAACCCCGACCATATACAAGCATAACCCTGACCATATACAAGCATAACCCCGACCATATACAAGCATAACCCCGACCATATACAAGCATAACCCTGACCATATACAAGCATAACCTTAACCATACACAAGCAAAACCCTAACCATATACAAGCATAACCCCAACCATATACAAGCATAACACCGACCATATACAAGCATAACACCAACCATATACAAGCGTAACCCCAGCCATATATAAGCATAACCCCAACCATATACAAGCATAACCCCAAACATATACAAGCATAACCCTAACCATATACAAGCATAACCCCAACCATATACAAGCATAACCCTAACCATATACAAGCATAACCCTAACCATATACAAGCATAACCCCAACCATATAAAAGCATAACCCCGACCATAAACAAGCATAACCCCGACCATATACAAGCATAACCCTGACCATATACAAGCATAACCCCGAACATATACAAGCATAACCCTGACCATATACAAGCATAACCCCAACCATATAAAAGCATAACCCTAACCATATGCAAGCATAACCCCAACCATATGCAAGCATAACCCCAACCATATAAAAGCATAACCCTAACCATATAAAACCATACCCCTAACCATATACAAGCATAACCCCAACCATAGACAAGCACATCCCTAACCATATACAAGCATAAACCTAACCATATACAAGCATAACCCCAACCATATACAAGCATAACCCTGACCATATACAAGCACAACCCTAACCATATACAAGCATAACCCCAACCATATACAAGCATAACCCTAACCATACACAAGCTTAACCCTAACCATATACAAGCATAACCCCAACCATATACAAGCATAACCCCAATCATATAAAAGCATAACCCCGACCATAAACAAGCATAACCCCGACCATATACAAGCATAACCCTGACCATATACAAGCATAACCCCGACCATATACAAGCATAACCCTGACCATATACAAGCATAACCTTAACCATACACAAGCAAAACCCTAACCATATACAAGCATAACCCCAACCATATACAAGCATAACACCGACCATATACAAGCATAACACCAACCATATACAAGCATAACCCCAGCCATATATAAGCATAACCCCAACCATATACAAGCATAACCCCAAACATATACAAGCATAACCCTAACCATATACAAGCATAACCCTAACCATATACAAGCATAACCCTAACCATATACAAGCATAACCCCGACCATATACAAGCATAACCCCGACCATATACAAGCATAACCCTAACCATATACAAGCATAACCCCGACCATATACAAGCATAACCCTAATCATATACAAGCATAACCCTAACCATATACAAGCATAACCCTGACCATATACAAGCACAACCCTAACCATATACAAGCATAACCCCAACCATATACAAGCATAACCCTAATCATATATAAGCATATCCCTAACCATATACAAGCATAACCCCAACCATATACAAGAATAACCCTAACAATATACAAGCATAACCCTAAACATATACAAGCATAACCCCAAACATATACAAGCATAGCCCCAACCATATACAAGCATAGCCCCAACCATATACAAGGATAACCCCAACCATATACAAGAATAACCCCGACCATATACAAGCATAACCTCGACCATATACAAGCATAACCCTAACCATATACAAGCATAACCCTAAACATATACAAGCATAACCCCAACCATATAGAAACATAACCCTAACCATATACAAGCATAACCCTAACCATATACAAGCATAACCCCAACCATATACAAGCATAACCCTAACCATATACAAGCATAACCCTAACCATATACAAGCATAACCCTAGCCATATACAAGCATAACCATAATCATATACAAGCATAACCCTAACCATATACAAGCATAACCCTGACCATATACAAGCATAACCCTAACAATATACAAGCATAACACCAACCATATACAAGCATAAACCTAACCATATACAAGCATATCCCTAACCATATACAAGCATAACCCCAACCATATTCAAGCATAACCCTAACCATATACAAGCATAACCCCAACCATATACAAGCATAACCCCAACCATAAACAAGCATAACACCAACCATATACAAGCATAACACCAACCATATATAAGCATAACCCTAACCATATACAAGCATAACCCCAAACATATACAAGCATAACCCCAAACATATACAAGCATAACCCTAACCATATACAAGCATAACCCTAACCATATACAAGCATAACCCTAACCATATACAAGCATAACCCTGACCATATACAAGCATAACCCTAACCATATACAAGCATAACCCTAACCATATACAAGCATAACCCCAACCATATACAAGCATAACCCCAACCATATACAAGCATAACACCAACCATATACAAGCATAACCCCAGCCATATATAAGCATAACCCTAACCATATACAAGCATAACCCCAAACATATACAAGCATAACCCCAAACATATACAAGCATAACCCTAACCATATACAAGCATAACCCTAACCATATACAAGCATAACCCCGACCATATACAAGCATAACCCCGACAATATACAAGCATAACCCTGACCATATACAAGCATAACCTTAACCATACACAAGCAAAACCCTAACCATATACAAGCATAACCCCAACCATATACAAGCATAACACCGACCATATACAAGCATAACACCGACCATATACAAGCATAACACCAACCATATACAAGCATAACCCAGCCATATATAAGCATAACCCCAACCATATACAAGCATAACCCCAAACATATACAAGCATAACCCTAACCATATACAAGCATAACCCTAACCATATACAAGCATAACCCCGACCATATACAAGCATAACCCCGACCATATACAAGCATAACCCCGACCATATACAAGCATAACCCTAATCATATACAAGCATAACCCTAACCATATACAAGCATAACCCTGACCATATACAAGCACAACCCTAACCATATACAAGCATAACCCCAACCATATACAAGCATAACCCTAATCATATACAAGCATATCCCTAACCATATACAAGCATAACCCCAACCATATACAAGAATAACCCTAACCATATACAAGCATAACCCTAAACATATACAAGCATAACCCCAAACATATACAAGCATAGCCCCAACCATATACAAGCATAGCCCCAACCATATACAAGGATAACCCCAACCATATACAAGAATAACCCCGACCATATACAAGCATAACCTCGACCATATACAAGCATAACCCTAACCATATACAAGCATAACCCTAAACATATACAAGCATAACCCCAACCATATAGAAACATAACCCTAACCATATACAAGCATAACCCTAACCATATACAAGCATAACCCCAACCATATACAAGCATAACCCTAACCATATACAAGCATAACCCTAACCATATACAAGCATAACCCTGACCATATACAAGCATAACCCTAACAATATACAAGCATAACACCAACCATATACAAGCATAAACCTAACCATATACAAGCATATCCCTAACCATATACAAGCATAACCCCGACCATATACAAGCATAACCCTGACCATATACAAGCATAACCCTGACCATATACAAGCATAACCCTAACCATATACAAGCATAACCCTAACCATATACAAGCATAACCCCAACCATATACAAGCATAACCCCAACCATATACAAGCATAACACCAACCATATACAAGCATAACCCCAGCCATATATAAGCATAACCCTAACCATATACAAGCATAACCCCAAACATATACAAGCATAACCCCAACATATACAAGCATAACCCTAACCATATACAAGCATAACCCTAACCATATACAAGCATAACCCCGACCATATACAAGCATAACCCTAATCATATACAAGCATAACCCTAACCAAATACAAGCATAACCCTGACCATATACAAGCATAACCCTAAACATATACAAGCATAACCCTAACCATATACAAGCATAACCCCAACCATATACAAGAATAACCCTAACCATATACAAGCATAACCCTAAACATATACAAGCATAACCCCAACCATATACAAGCATAGCCGCAAGCATATACAAGCATAAACTCAACCATATACAAGAATAACCCCGACCATATACAAGCATAACCTCGACCATATACAAGCATAACCCTAATCATATACAAGCATATCCCTAACCATATACAAGCATAACCCCAACCATATACAAGAATAACCCTAACCATATACAAGCATAACCCTAAACATATACAAGCATAACCCCAACCATATACAAGCATAGCCGCAAGCATATACAAGCATAAACTCAACCATATACAAGAATAACCCCGACCATATACAAGCATAACCTCGACCATATACAAGCATAACCCTAACCTTATACAAGCATAACCCTAAACATATACAAGCATAACCCCAACCATATAGAAACATAACCCTAACCATATACAAGCATAACCCTAACCATATACAAGCATAACCCCAACCATATACAAGCATAACCCTAACCATATACAAGCATAACCCTAACCATATACAAGCATAACCCTAACCATATAAAAGCATAACCATAACCATATGCAAGCATAACACTAACCATATGCAAGCATAACCCTAACCATATGCAAACATAACCCCAACCATATGCAAGCATAACCCCGACCATATACAAGCATAACCCCGACCATATACAAGCATAACCCCGACCATATACAAGCATAACCCCGAGCATATACAAGCATAACCCCGACCATATACAAGCATAACCCTAACCATATACAAGCATAACCCTAACCATATACAAGCATAACCCTAGCCATATACAAGCATAACCCTAGCCATATACAAGCATAACCCTAGCCATATACAAGCATAACCCTAACCATATACAAGCATAATCCCAACGATATACAAGCATAACCCCAACCATGTAAAAGCATAACCCTAACCATATAAGAGCATAACCCTAACCATATACAAGCATAACCCCGACCATATACAAGCATAACACCAACCATATACAAGCATAACCCCAGCCATATATAAGCATAACCCTAACCATATACAAGCATAAACCCTACCATATACAAGCATAACCCCAACCATATAAAGACATAACCCCGACCATATACAAGCATAACCCCAAACATATACAAGCATAACCCTAACCATATACAAGCATAACCCCAACCATATACAAGCATAACCCCAAACATATACAAGCATAGCGCCAACCATATACAAGCATAACCCCAACCATATACAAGAATAACCCCGACCATATACAAGCATAACCTCGACCATATGCAAGCATAACCCTAACCATATACAAGCATAACCCTAAACATATACAAGCATAACCCCAACCATATAGAAACATAACCCTAACCATATACAAGCATAACCCTAACCATATACAAGCATAACCCCAACCATATACAAGCATAACCCTAACCATATACAAGCATAACCCCAACCATATACAAGCATAATCCCAACCATATACAAGCATAACCCTAAATACATATAAGCATAACCCCAACCATATACAAGCATAACCCTAACCATATACAAGCATAACCCTAAAAATATACAAGCATAACCCCAACCATATACAAGCATAAACCTAACCATATACAAGCATAACCCCAACCATATACAAGCATAACCCTAACCATATGCAAGCATAACCCTAACCATATACAAGCATAACCCTAACCATATACAAGATTAGCCCCAACCATATACAAGCATAATCCCAACCTTATACAAGCATAACCCTAACCATATACAAGCATAACCCCAAGCATACACAAGCATAACCCCAACCATGTACAAGCATAACCCTAACCGTATACAAGCATAACCCTAACCGTATAGAAGCATAACCCTAACCATATACAAGCATAACCCTGACCATATACAAGCATAACCCTAACCATATACAAGCATAACCCCAACCATATACAAGCATAAACCTAGCCATATTACAAGCATATCCCTAACCATATACAAGCATAACCCCAACCATATACAAGCATAACCCCAACCATATACAAGCATAACCCTAACCATATACAAGCATAACCCTAACCATATACAAGCATAACCCTAACCATATACAAGCAAAACACCGACCATATACAAGCATAACCCCGACCATATACAAGCATAACCCTGACCATATAAAAGCATAACCCCGACCATATACAAGCATAACCCTGACCATATAAAAGCATAACCCCGACCATATACAAGCGTAACCCCGACCATATAAAAGCATAACCCAGACCATATAAAAGCATAAACCCAACCATATACAAGCATAACCCTAACCATATAAAAGCATAACCCCAACCATACACAAGCATAACCCCAACCATACACAAGCATAACCCTAACCATATACATGCATAACCCTAACCATATACAAGCAAAATCCTAACCATATACAAGCATAACCCTAACCATATACATGCATAACCCTAACCATATACAAGCAAAATCCTAACCATATACAAGCATAACCCTAACCATATACAATCATAACCCCGACCATATACAAGTATAACCCTAACCATATACAAGCATAACCCTAACCATATACAAGCAAAACCCTGACCATATACAAGCATAACCCTGACCATATACAAGCATAACCCTGACCATATACAAGCATAACCCTAACCATATAAAAGCATAACCATAACCATATGCAAGCATAACCCTAACCATATGCAAGCATAACCCTAACCATATGCAAGCATAACCCTAACCATATGCAAGCATAACCCCGACCATATACAAGCATAACCCCGAGCATATACAAGCATAACCCCGAGCATATACAAGCATAACCCCGACCATATACAAGCGTAACCCCGACCATATAAAAGCATAACCCAGACCATATAAAAGCATAAACCCAACCATATACAAGCATAACCCTAACCATATAAAAGCATAACCCCAACCATACACAAGCATAACCCTAACCATATACAAGCAAAATCCTAACCATATACAAGCATAACCCTAACCATATACATGCATAACCCTAACCATATACAAGCAAAATCCTAACCATATACAAGCAAAATCCTAACCATATACAAGCATAACCCTAACCATATACAATCATAACCCCGACCATATACAAGCATAACCCTAACCATATACAAGCATAACCCTAACCATATACAAGCAAAACCCTGACCATATACAAGCATAACCCTGACCATATACAAGCATAACCCTGACCATATACAAGCATAACCATAACCATATAAAAGCATAACCATAACCATATGCAAGCATAACCCTAACCATATGCAAGCATAACCCTAACCATATGCAAGCATAACCCTAACCATATGCAAGCATAACCCTAACCATATGCAAGCATAACCCCGACCATATACAAGCATAACCTCGACCATATACAAGCAGAACCCCGAGCATATACAAGCATAACCCCGAGCATATACAAGCATAACCCCGACCATATACAAGCATAACCCCGACCATATACAAGCATAACCCTAACCATATACAATCATAACCCTAACTATATACAAGCATAACCCTAACCATATACAAGCATAACCCTAACCATATACAAGCATAACCCCAACCATGTAAAAGCATAACTCTAACCATATACAAGCATAATCCCAACGATATACAAGCATAACCCCAACCATGTAAAAGCATAACCCTAACCATATAAGAGCATAACCCTAACCATATAAGAGCATAACCCTAACCATATACAAGCATAACCCCAACCATATACAAGCATAATCCCAACCATATACAAGCATAATCCCAACCATATACAAGCATAACCCCAACCATATGCAAGGATAACCCCAACCATATACAAGCATAACCCCAACCGTATACAAGCATAACCCTAACCGTATACAAGCATAACCCTAACCGTATACAAGCATAACCCTAACCATATACAAGCATAACCCCAACCATATAAAAGCATAACCCTAACCATATACAAGCATAACCCCAACCATATACAAGCATAACCCTAACCATATACAAGCATAACCCTAACCATATACAAGCATAACCCCAACCATATACAAGCATAACCCCAACCATATAAAAGCATAACCCCGACCATAAACAAGCATAACCGTGACCATATACAAGCATAACCCTGACCATATACAAGCATAACCCTGAACATATACAAGCATAACCCTGACCATATACAAGCATAACCCTGACCATATACAAGCATAACCCTGACCATATACAAGCATAACCCTAACCATATACAAGCATAACCCTAGCCATATACAAGCATAACCCTGACCATACACAAGCATAACCCTAACCATATACAAGCATAACCCCAACCATATACAAGCATAACCCTAATCATATACAAGCATATCCCAAACCATATACAAGCATAACCACAACCATATACAAGAATAACCCTAACCATATACAAGCATAACCCTAAACATATACAAGAATATCCCCAAACATATACAAGCATAGCCCCAACCATATACAAGCATAGCCCCAACCATATACAAGCATAACCCTAAATATATACAAGCATAACCCCAACCATATACAAGAATAACCCGACCATAAACAAGCATAACCCTGACCATATACAAGCATAACCCTAACCATATAGAAACATAACCCTAACCATACACAAGCATAACCACAACCATATACAAGCATAACCCCAACCATATACAAGCATAACCCTAACCATATACAAGCATAACCCTAACCAGATACAAGCATAACCCCAACCATATACAAGCATAACCCTAACCATATACAAGCATAACCCCAACCATATACAAGCATAACCCTAACCATATACAAGCATAACCCTAACCATATACAAGCATAACCCCAACAATATACAAGCATAACCCCAACCATATAAAAGCATAACCCGACCATAAACAAGCATAACCCTGACCATATACAAGCATAACCCTGACCATATACAAGCATAACCCTGACCATATACAAGCATAACCCTGACCATATACAAGCATAACCCTAACCATATACAAGCATAACCCTAACCATATACAAGCATAACCCTAACCATATACAAGCATAACCCCGACCATATACAAGCATAACCCCGACCATATACAAGCATAACACCAACCATATACAAGCATAACCCTGACCATATACAAGCATAACCCTAACCATATACAAGCATAACCCTAACCATATACAAGCATAACCCCGACCATATACAAGCATAACCCCGACCATATACAAGCATAACACCAACCATATACAAGCATAACCCCAGCCATATATAAGCATAACCCTAACCATATACAAGCATAACCCCAAACATATACAAGCATAACCCTAACCATATACAAGCATAACCCTAACCATATACAAGCATAAACCCAAACATATACAAGCATAGCCCCAACCATATACAAGCATAGCCCCAACCATATACAAGCATAACCCCAACCATATACAAGAATAACCCCGACCATATACAAGCATAACCTCGACCATATACAAGCATAACCCTAACCATATACAAGCATAACCCTAAACATATACAAGCATAACCCCAACCATATAGAAACATAACCCTAACCATATACAAGCATAACCCTAACCATATACAAGCATAACCCCAACCATATACAAGCATAGCCCCAACCATATGCAAGCATAACCCCAACCATATACAAGCATAACCCCGACCATATACAAGCATAACCTCGACCATATACAAGCATAACCCTAACCATATACAAGCATAACCCTAAACATATACAAGCATAACCCCAACCATAAAGAAACATAACCCTAACCATATACAAGCATAACCCTAACCATATACAAGCATAACCCCAACCATATACAAGCATAACCCTAAATATATACAAGCATAACCCCAACCATATACAAGTATAACCCTAACCATATACAAGCATAACCCTAACCATATACAAGCATAAACCCAACCATATACAAGCATAAACCTAACCATATACAAGCATAACCCCAACCATATACAAGCATAACCCCAACCATATACAAGCATAACCCTAACCATATGCAAGCATAACCTTACCATATACAAGCATAACCCTAACCATATACAAGATTAGCCCCAACCATATACAAGCATAATCCCAACCATATACAAGCATAACCCCAACCATATACAAGCATAACCCTAACCATATACAAGCATAACCCCAACCATATACAAGCATAACCCTAACCATATACAAGCATAACCCTAAGCATATACAAGCATAACCCCAACCATATAAAAGCATAACCCCGACCATAAACAAGCATAACCCTGTCCATATACAAGCATAACCCTGACCATATACAACCATAACCCTAACCATATACAAGCATAACCCCAAACATATACAAGCATAACCCCGACCATATACAAGCATAACACCAACCATATACAAGCATAACCCCAGCCATATATAAGCATAACCCTAACCATATACAAGCATAACCCCAAACATATACAAGCATAACCCTAACCATATACAAGCATAACCCTGACCATATACAAGCATAACCCTAACCATATACAAGCAAAACCCCGACCATATACAAGCATAACCCTAATCATATACAAGCACAACCCTAACCATATACAAGCATAACCCTGACCATATACAAGCATAACCCTAAACATATACAAGCATAACCCCAACCATATACAAGCATAACCCTAATCATATACAAGCATATCCCTAACCATATACAAGCATAACCCCAACCATATACAAGAATAACCCTAACCATATACAAGCATAACCCTAAACATATACAAGCATAACCCCAAACATATACAAGCATAGCCCCAACCATAAACAAGCATAACCCCAACCATATACAAGAATAACCCCGACCATATACAAGCATAACCTCGACCATATACAAGCATAACCCTAACCATATGCAAGCATAACCCTAAACATATACAAGCATAACCCCAACCATATAGAAGCATAACCCTAACCATATACAAGCATAACCCTAACCATATACAAGCATAACCCCAACCATATACAAGCATAACCCTAACCATATACAAGCATAACCCTAACCATATACAAGCATAACCCTAATCATATACAAGCATAACCCTAATCATATACAAGCATAACCCTGACCATATACAAGCATAACCCTAACAATATACAAGCATAACACCAACCATATACAAGCATAAACCTAACCATATACAAGCATATCCCTAACCATATACAAGCATAACCCCAACCATATACAAGCATATCCCTAACCATATACAAGCATAACCCCAACCATATACAAGCATAACCCTAACCATATACAAGCATAACTCTAAACATATACAAGCATAACCCCAACCATATACAAGCATAACCCTAACCATATACAAGCATAACCCCAACCATATACAAGCATAACCCCAACCATATACAAGCATAACCCTAAATATATACAAGCATAACCCCAACCATATACAAGCATAACCCCAACCACATACAAGAATAACCCCGACCATATACAAGCATAACCTCGACCATATACAAGCATAACCCTAACCATATACAAGCATAACCCTAAACATATACAAGCATAACCCCAACCATATAGAAACATAACCCTAACCATATACAAGCATAACCCTAACCATATACAAGCATAACCCCAACCATATACAAGCATAGCCCCAACAATATACAAGCATAACCCCAACCATATACAAGCATAACCCCGACCATATACAAGCATAACCTCGACCATATACAAGCATAACCCTAACCATATACAAGCATAACCCTAAACATATACAAGCATAACCCCAACCATAAAGAAACATAACCCTAACCATATACAAGCATAACCCTAACCATATACAAGCATAACCCCAACCATATACAAGCATAACCCTAAATATATACAAGCATAACCCCAACCATATACAAGCATAACCCTAACCATATACAAGCATAACCCTAACCATATACAAGCATAAACCCAACCATATACAAGCATAAACCTAACCATATACAAGCATAACCCCAACCATATACAAGCATAACCCCAACCATATACAAGCATAACCCTAACCATATGCAAGCATAACCTTACCATATACAAGCATAACCCTAACCATATACAAGATTAGCCCCAACCATATACAAGCATAATCCCAACCATATACAAGCATAACCCCAACCATATACAAGCATAACCCTAACCATATAAAAGCATAACCCCAACCATATACAAGCATAACACTAACCATATACAAGCATAACCCTAAGCATATACAAGCATAACCCTGACCATATAAAAGCATAACCCCGACCATAAACAAGCATAACCCTGACCATATACAAGCATAACCCTGACCATATACAAGCATAACCCTGACCATATACAAGCATAACCCTAACCATATACAAGCTTAACGCCAACCATATACAAGCATAACCCCGACCATATACAAGCATAACACCAACCATATACAAGCATAACCCCAGCCATATATAAGCATAACCCTAACCATATACAAGCATAACCCCAAACATATACAAGCATAACCCTAACCATATACAAGCATAACCCTGACCATATACAAGCATAACCCTAACCATATACAAGCAAAACCCCGACCATATACAAGCATAACCCTAATCATATACAAGCACAACACTAACCATATACAAGCATAACCCTGACCATATACAAGCATAACCCTAACCATATACAAGCATAACCCCAACCATATACAAGCATAACCCTAATCATATACAAGCATATCCCTAACCATATACAAGCATAACCCCAACCATATACAAGAATAACCCTAACCATATACAAGCATAACCCTAAACATATACAAGCATAACCCCAAACATATACAAGCATAGCCCCAACCATAAACAAGCATAACCCCAACCATATACAAGAATAACCCCGACCATATACAAGCATAACCTCGACCATATACAAGCATAACCCTAACCATATGCAAGCATAACCCTAAACATATACAAGCATAACCCCAACCATATAGAAGCATAACCCTAACCATATACAAGCATAACCCTAACCATATACAAGCATAACCCCAACCATATACAAGCATAACCCTAACCATATACAAGCATAACCCTAACCATATACAAGCATAACCCTAATCATATACAAGCATAACCCTAATCATATACAAGCATAACCCTGACCATATACAAGCATAACCCTAACAATATACAAGCATAACACCAACCATATACAAGCATAAACCTAACCATATACAAGCATATCCCTAACCATATACAAGCATAACCCCAACCATATACAAGCATATCCCTAACCATATACAAGCATAACCCCAACCATATACAAGCATAACCCTAACCATATACAAGCATAACTCTAAACATATACAAGCATAACACTAACCATATACAAGCATAACCCTAACCATATACAAGCATAACCCCAACCATATACAAGCATAACCCCAACCATATACAAGCATAACCCTAAATATATACAAGCATAACCCCAACCATATACAAGCATAACCCCAACCACATACAAGCATAACCCTAACCATATACAAGCATAACCTCGACCATATACAAGCATAACCCTAAACATATACAAGCATAACCCCAACCATATAGAAACATAACCCTAACCATATACAAGCATAACCCTAACCATATACAAGCATAACCCCAACCATATACAAGCATAGCCCCAACAATATACAAGCATAACCCCAACCATATACAAGCATAACCCCGACCATATACAAGCATAACCTCGACCATATACAAGCATAACCCTAACCATATACAAGCATAACCCTAAACATATACAAGCATAACCCCAACCATAAAGAAACATAACCCTAACCATATACAAGCATAACCCTAACCATATACAAGCATAACCCCAACCATATACAAGCATAACCCTAAATATATACAAGCATAACCCCAACCATATACAAGCATAACCCTAACCATATACAAGCATAACCCTAACCATATACAAGCATAAACCCAACCATATACAAGCATAAACCTAACCATATACAAGCATAACCCCAACCATATACAAGCATAACCCCAACCATATACAAGCATAACCCTAACCATATGCAAGCATAACCTTACCATATACAAGCATAACCCTAACCATATACAAGATTAGCCCCAACCATATACAAGCATAATCCCAACCATATACAAGCATAACCCCAACCATATACAAGCATAACCCTAACCATATACAAGCATAACCCCAACCATATACAAGCATAACCCTAACCATATACAAGCATAACCCTAAGCATATACAAGCATAACCCTGACCATATAAAAGCATAACCCCGACCATAAACAAGCATAACCCTGACCATATACAAGCATAACCCTGACCATATACAAGCATAACCCTGACCATATACAAGCATAACCCTAACCATATACAAGCTTAACGCCAACCATATACAAGCATAACCCCGACCATATACAAGCATAACACCAACCATATACAAGCATAACCCCAGCCATATATAAGCATAACCCTAACCATATACAAGCATAACCCCAAACATATACAAGCATAACCCTAACCATATACAAGCATAACCCTGACCATATACAAGCATAACCCTAACCATATACAAGCAAAACCCCGACCATATACAAGCATAACCCTAATCATATACAAGCACAACACTAACCATATACAAGCATAACCCTGACCATATACAAGCATAACCCTAACCATATACAAGCATAACCCCAACCATATACAAGCATAACCCTAATCATATACAAGCATATCCCTAACCATATACAAGCATAACCCCAACCATATACAAGAATAACCCTAACCATATACAAGCATAACCCTAAACATATACAAGCATAACCCCAAACATATACAAGCATAGCCCCAACCATAAACAAGCATAACCCCAACCATATACAAGAATAACCCCGACCATATACAAGCATAACCTCGACCATATACAAGCATAACCCTAACCATATGCAAGCATAACCCTAAACATATACAAGCATAACCCCAACCATATAGAAGCATAACCCTAACCATATACAAGCATAACCCTAACCATATACAAGCATAACCCCAACCATATACAAGCATAACCCTAACCATATACAAGCATAACCCTAACCATATACAAGCATAACCCTAATCATATACAAGCATAACCCTAATCATATACAAGCATAACCCTGACCACATACAAGCATAACCCTAACAATATACAAGCATAACACCAACCATATACAAGCATAAACCTAACCATATACAAGCATATCCCTAACCATATACAAGCATAACCCCAACCATATACAAGCATATCCCTAACCATATACAAGCATAACCCCAACCATATACAAGCATAACCCTAACCATATACAAGCATAACTCTAAACATATACAAGCATAACCCCAACCATATACAAGCATAACCCTAACCATATACAAGCATAACCCCAACCATATACAAGCATAACCCCAACCATATACAAGCATAACCCTAAATATATACAAGCATAACCCCAACCATATACAAGCATAACCCTAACCATATACAAGCATAACCCTAACCATATACAAGCATAACCCCAACCATATACAAGCATAACCCTAACCATATACAAGCATAACCCTAACCATATACAAGCATAAGCCTAATCATATACAAGCATAACCCTAACCATATACAAGCATAACCCTGACCATATACAAGCATAACCCTAACAATATACAAGCATAACACCAACCATATACAAGCATAACCCTAACCATATACAAGCATAACCCCAACCATATACAAGCATAACCCCAACCATATACAAGCATAACCCTAAATATATACAAGCATAACCCCAACCATATACAAGCATAACCCCAACCATATACAAGAATAACCCCGACCATATACAAGCATAACCTCGACCATATACAAGCATAACCCTAACCATATACAAGCATAACCATAAACATATACAAGCATAACCCCAACCATATAGAAACATAACCCTAACCATATACAAGCATAACCCTAACCATATACAAGCATAACCCCAACCATATACAAGCATAGCCCCAACCATATACAAGCATAACCCCAACCATATACAAGCATAACCCCGAACATATACAAGCATAACCTCGACCATATACAAGCATAACCCTAACCATATACAAGCATAACCCTAAACATATACAAGTATAACCCCAACCATAAAGAAACATAACCCTAACCATATACAAGCATAACCCTAACCATATACAAGCATAACCCCAACCATATACAAGCATAACCCTAACCATATACAAGCAAAACCCTGACCATATACAAGCATAACCCTAACCATATACAAGCATAACCCTAACCATATACAAGCATAAACCCAACCATATACAAGCATAAACCTAACCATATACAAGCATAACCCCAACCATATACAAGCATAACCCCAACCATATACAAGCATAACCCTAACCATATGCAAGCATAACCTTACCATATACAAGCATAACCCTAACCATATACAAGCATATCCCTAACCACATACAAGCAAAACCCTGACCATATACAAGCATAACCCTGACCATATACAAGCATAACCATAACCATATACAAGCATAACCCTAACCATATGCAAGCATAACCCCGACCATATGCAAGCATAACCCCGACCATATACAAGCATAACCCCGACCATATACAAGCATAACCCCGACCATATACAAGCATAACCCCGACCATATACAAGCATAACCCCGACCATATACAAGCTTAACCCCGAGCATATACAAGCATAACCCCGAGCATATACAAGCATAACACCGAGCATATACAAGCATAACCCTAACCATATACAAGCATAACCCTAACCATATACAAGCATAACCCTAGCCATATACAAGCATAACCCTAGCCATATACAAGCATAACCCAAGCCATATACAAGCATAACCCTAACCATATACAAGCATAACCCTAACTATATACAAGCATAACCCTAACCATATACAAGCATAACCCTAACCATATACAAGCATAACCCCAACCATGTAAAAGCATAACCCTAACCATATAAGAGCATAACCCTAACCGTATACAAGCATAACCCCAACCATATACAAGCATAATCCCAACGATATACAAGCGTAACCCCAACCATGTAAAAGCATAACCCTAATCATATAAGAGCATAACCCTAACCATATACAAGCATAACCCCAACCATATACAAGCATAATCCCAACCATATACAAGCATAACCCCAACCATATACAAGCATAACCCCAACCATATACAAGCATAACCCCAACCATATAAGAGCATAACCCTAACCATATAAGAGCATAACCCCAACCATATAGAAGCATAACCCTAACCATATAAAAGCATAACCCCGACCATATACAAGCATAACCCCGACCATATAAAAGCATAATCCCGACCATATACAAGCATAACACTAACCATATACAAGCATAACCCTAACCATATACAAGCATAACCCCGACCATATACAAGCATAACCCTAACCATATACAAGCAAAACCCCGACCATATACAACCATATCGCCGACCATATACAAGCATAACCCTGACCATACACAAGCAAAACCGTAACCATATACAAGCATAACCCTAACCATATAGAAGCATAACCCTAACCATTTAGAAGCAAAACCCTAACCATATAGAAGCATAACCCCGACCATATACAAGCATAACCCTAACCATATAGAAGCATAACCCTAACCATATACAAGCATAACCCTAACCATATACAAGCATAACCCCGACCATATAAAAGCATAACCCCGACCATATACAAGCATAACCCCGACCATATACAAGCATAACCCTGACCATATACAAGCATAACCCGACCATATACAAGCATAATCCTGACCATATAAAAGCATAACCCCGACCATATACAAGCATAACCCTAACCATATACAAGCATAACCCAAACCATATACAAGCATAACCCTAACCATATACAAGCATAACCCTAACCATATACAAGCATAACAACAACCATATACAAGCATAACCCTAACCATATACAAGCATAACCCTAACCATATACAAGCATAACCCCGACCATATACAAGCAGAACCCTAACCATATACAAGCATAACCCTAACCATATACAAGCAAAACCCTGACCATATACAAGCATAACCCTGACCATATAAAAGCATAACACTAACCATATACAAGCATAACCATAACCATATGCAAGCATAACCATAACCATATGCAAGCATAACCCTAACCATATGCAAGCATAACCCTAACCATATGCAAGCATAACCCCAACCATATGCAAGCATAACCCCGACCATATACAAGCATAACCCCGACCATATACAAGCATAACCCCGACCATATACAAGCATAACCCCGACCATATACAAGCATAACCCCGACCATATACAAGCATATCCCCGAGCATATACAAGCATAACCCCGAGCATATACAAGCATAACCCCGAGCATATACAAGCATAACCCTAACCATATACAAGCATAAGCCTAGCCATATACAAGCATAACCCTAACTATATACAAGCATAACCCTAGCCATATACAAGCATAACCCTAACCATATACAAGCATAACCCCAACCATGTAAAAGCATAACCCTAACCATATAAGAGCATAACCCTAACCATATACAAGCATAACCCCAACCATATAAAAGCATAATCCCAACGATATACGAGCATAACCCCAACCATGTAAAAGCATAACCCTAACCATATAAGAGCATAACCCTAACCATATACAAGCATAACCACAACCATATACAAGCATAATCCCAACCATATACAAGCATAACCCCAACCATATAAAAGCATAACCCTCACCATATAAGAGCATAACCCTAACCATATAAGAGCATAACCCCAACCATATAGAAGCATAACCCTAATCATATAAAAGCATAACCCCGACCATATAAAAGCATAATCCCGACCATATACAAGCATAACCCTAACCATATACAAGCATAACCCTAACCTTATACAAGCATAACCCCGACCATATACAAGCATAACCCTAACCATATACAAGCAAAACCCCGACCATATACAACCATATCGCCGACCATATACAAGCATAACCCTGACCATACACAAGCAAAACCGTAACCATATACAAGCATAACCCTAACCATATAGAAGCATAACCCTAACCATTTAGAAGCATAACCCTAACCATATAGAAGCATAACCCCGACCATATACAAGCATAACCCTAACCATATAGAAGCATAACCCTAACCATATACAAGCATAACCCTAACCATATACAAGCATAACCCCGACCATATAAAAGCATAACCCCGACCATATACAAGCATAACCCCGACCATATACAAGCATAACCCTGACCATATACAAGCATAACCCGACCATATACAAGCATAATCCTGACCATATAAAAGCATAACCCCGACCATATACAAGCATAAACCTAACCATATACAAGCATAACCCAAACCATATACAAGCATAACCCTAACCATATACAAGCATAACCCTAACCATATACAAGCATAACCCCGACCATATACAAGCAGAACCCTAACCATATACAAGCATAACCCTAACCATATACAAGCAAAACCCTGACCATATACAAGCATAACCCTGACCATATAAAAGCATAACACTAACCATATACAAGCATAACCATAACCATATGCAAGCATAACCATAACCATATGCAAGCATAACCCTAACCATATGCAAGCATAACCCTAACCATATGCAAGCATAACCCCAACCATATGCAAGCATAACCCCGACCATATACAAGCATAACCCCGACCATATACAAGCATAACCCCGACCATATACAAGCATAACCCCGACCATATACAAGCATAACCCCGACCATATACAAGCATAACCCCGACCATATACAAGCATATCCCCGAGCATATACAAGCATAACCCCGAGCATATACAAGCATAACCCCGAGCATATACAAGCATAACCCTAACCATATACAAGCATAACCCTAGCCATATACAAGCATAACCCTAACTATATACAAGCATAACCCTAACCATATACAAGCATAACCCTAACCATATACAAGCATAACCCCAACCATGTAAAAGCATAAGCCTAACCATATAAGAGCATAACCCTAACCATATACAAGCATAACCCCAACCATATAAAAGCATAATCCCAACGATATACGAGCATAACCCCAACCATGTAAAAGCATAACCCTAACCATATAAGAGCATAACCCTAACCATATACAAGCATAACCCCAACCATATACAAGCATAATCCCAACCATATACAAGCATAACCCCAACCATATAAAAGCATAACCCTCACTATATAAGAGCATAACCCTAACCATATAAGAGCATAACCCCAACCATATAGAAGCATAACCCTAATCATATAAAAGCATAACCCCGACCATATAAAAGCATAATCCCGACCATATACAAGCATAACCCTAACCATATACAAGCATAACCCTAACCATATACAAGCATAACCCCGACCATATACAAGCATAACCCTAACCATATACAAGCAAAACCCCGACCATATACAACCATATCGCCGATCATATACAAGCATAACCCTGACCATACACAAGCATAACCCTAACCATATACAAGCATAACCCTAACCATATAGAAGCATAACCCCGACCATACACAAGCATAACCCTAACCATATAGAAGCATAACCCTAACCATATACAAGCATAACCCTAACCATATACAAGCATAACCCCGACCATATAAAAGCATAACCCCGACCATATACAAGCATAACCCCAACCATATACAAGCATAACCCTGACCATATACAAGCATAACCCTGACCATATACAAGCATAACCCGACCATATACAAGCATAATCCTGACTATATAAAAGCATAACCCCGACCATATACAAGCATAACCCTAACCATATACAAGCATAACACTAACCATATACAAGCATAACCCTAACCATTTACAAGCATAACCCTAACCGTATACAAGCATAACGCTAACCATATACAAGCATAACCCTAACCATATACAAGCATAACACTAACCATATACAACCATAACCCTAACCATATACAAGCATAACCCTAAACATAGACAAGCATAACACCGACCAAATACAAGCATAACACCGACCATATACAAGCATAACCCTGACCATATACAAGCATAACCCTAACCATATAAAAGCATAACCCTAACAATATACAAGCATAAACCTAACCATATACAAGCATAACCCCAACCATATACAAGCATAACCCCAACCATATAAAAGCATAACCCTAACCATATAAAAGCATAACCCCAACCATAAGAAAGCATAACCCCAACCATATAAAAGTATAACCCCAAACATATACAAGCATAACCCTAACCATATACAAGCATAACCCTAACCATATGGAAGCATAACCCTAACCATATGCAAGCATAACCCTAACCATATACAAGCATAACCGTTACAATATGCAAGTATAACCCTAACCATATGCAAGCATAACCCTAACCATATTCAAGCATAACCCTAACCATATACAAGCATAACCCTAACCATATACAAGCATAACCCTAACCATATACAAGCATAACCCCAACCATATACAAGCATAACCCTAACCATATAAAAGCATAACCCTAACCATTTAAAAGCATAACCCTAACCATATAAAAGCATAACCCTAACCATATAAAAGCATAACCCCAACCATATAAAAGCATACCCCCACAATATACAAGCATAACCCTAACCATATTAGAGCATAACCCTAACCATATAAAAGCATAACCCCAACCATATACATGCATAACCCTAACCATATACAAGCATATCCCCAACCATATAAAAGCATAACCCTAACAATATACAAGCATAAACCTAACCATATAAAATCATAACCCTAACCATATACAAGCATAACCATAACCATATACAAGCATAACCCTAACCATATACAAGCATAACCCCAACCATAAACAAGCATAACTCTAACCATATACAAGCATAACCCTAACCATATACAAGCATAACACTAACCATATAAAAGCATAACCCTAACCATATACAAGCATAACCCTAACCATATACAAGCATAACCCAAACCATATAAAAGCATAACCCTAACCATATGCAAGCATAACCCTAACCATATGCAAGGATAACTCTAACCATATGCAAGCATAACCCTAA
>NW_027315683.1:0-32500 GCF_039878825.1 Excalfactoria chinensis
CTCCTGCTATTTTCTCATTGTTGTGATTTTTTTATTTCTTTATTTGTTAATTAATCTGATATTCAAATTCTGTTGTGTAGTAAATGAGGGTCATGTGGTTTTTATGCTTGCGTTTTATCTTCCATATACCTTGATGTTCCTGTCAGAACTTCGTTCTGTTCTCCAAGTCCATATTTAGTCTCTATTTCTTCTCTGCTGGGAAAACTTCACTGAACCCCAGTCTCTATTTGTCACTTACTCAGAGATAGCGTACTTCTCACTGCTTTTTGCATCTCCATCTTTATCTTCACTTTTTTGGTCCTTTCTTCTGTTGCTTGAGTGACAAAGTTCATCATTCTTACCTTACCTGTCAAGAAAATAGATGGTGGGTTAAGCTTGATTTACACAAACACAGTCTTTTCTGTCGTATGATGGTCTCCTTCATTTATGATTGTAGTCACATTACATTCACTGTTTTACATCTGGAAGTTTATATTACATATAATAATAATAATAATTGGAAAAAAGAACAAAAAGTTGAAATAAATAAGCAGGACTAAAATATAATTAGAGTCAACTTTGTTGGGTTTTAGTCGAAAATGATTATAACATAAGGGAAACCTTTTAAAGAATTGCTTAGGAAAATATTTTCTGTTCCTCCTCAATGGAAGGACAATATACTCTCAGTCAAAAACATGCAAATATGCATATTTGTTTGCTTTTTACCAGCAGAGGCAACTGAGCAAATACTTGCTGTTAATTTTTTTTCCCATAACTGTCAAATGCAATTCTGAACAGTACTCACGTAAATGAATATAGTAAAAGTAAATCATTAGAGACAAGGTGAAGTGTGTACTGTGTTCCTGTAATGCATTTCATTGTCCTGCTTTATCAGAGCATGAAGTTGTGAACTAACAGATCTAATGACTAAAAATATTTTGCTCTCTCTCATGTCCAAAAGATTTTAAAACCCTTGATGGGTGCATTCCACCCCTTCATCCAGGTCGCTGATGAATATGCTAAACAAGACCCTTTGAGCTTTAAGATATTTCATAAAGTTGGGTTTAATTCCTTTAAACACTCCAAAAGTATGTATAAATTTGTAATATTTTTATGTAACGGTATTAAATTTTGAACTATAACCAGATCTGAATTTAGAATGACAAAGAAACAGTAATCTTCAAGATGACATGAATTGTAACTTTCCCTTACAGCTGGTTGAGAAGAATCCTGCTTCCTCAAAATTTCTTCCAACCCTAGTTTTATCAGTGTTGCTGAAATAAGAGAGTAATTTTCTTCTTAGCATGAACTACAAAATTGGTCACTGTTACACCTAAGTCCTGTCAATATCTATGTTTTTTTAAATCTAAACCAGTGCTAGAGGAAATCTGTAGGAACAGTAAAGCAGTATTACTTTCACAAGCACTATTTGAAGTTAAAAAAATTACTTCACTTTTACATCATGTAGTTTGAACTGGAAGAGTTTTTAAAATTCTTGAAATATTTATGTTCTGAGCAGGATATGGATGATCTGCAGTACTGATCTTTACATACATTCACAGTAAAAATTGCAAAGAACGTTCTCAAAAGCACACAATGCACATTATTAATAACAAAGTCAGTTTTTATATACAATTAGATACATGGCAATTACACAAACCAAATAACAAGTCTTTGCTATTGCATAATGAAAATTACAAGGCTTTTTTTTTTTTTTTTTTTTTTTTTTTTTTTTTTCCCTTACTTTGTTATTAGAAATCTCTTTCAAATTAATTAGTGATTTATTTTATTTTATTTTTTATTTTTGGTAATAAATGTGATAAATTCTTCTGAATTTCTTCTGGTTTCTAGCAGCCAAATAAGCTTTCTGCAATAATTAGAGTGTTACTGCATTGTTGGATGAAGATTATGAAGACCAAATTCTCTGAGTATTTCCAAAGTCTTCTGCTGTATAATACATTGCCCAGAATTGGTCTTTACATTTTTGTAACAAAACTGTAATTTTCATATTGATTTTGAGTTCAATTCCAGTTTTATTCATTTTTAACATGTAGTACAATGAAGACACTTTGGGATGAATTTTAGGAGTTAAGCACAAAAAATTATCACATACAGTTTAATAATAAATGCAGGAGTTTTTGTATGTATTTCCTACAGATTGAAAGTTTGATCTTTTAGAAGTTCATAAGCTGCAGCAAAGATGAACTTTAAGGGTCAGATATGAGTTTGAAAATCTGTTTGAATAGTTTCTATAACTTGCTCATTTTAAATTGCCATAGGCGTGACTCAAAGCTTGCTGAGGTTGATGCAGCAGTTTCTCTTCATTTCATTAAATTGGGAATCATATTCTTAGGTTATGAGAGAAAAAAGATCCTATTGATTGCTAAGAGAAATAAGATATACATTTAACATACTTGGACTCCGCTTTTGAGTAATATTTAAAAATGTTACATATTTGAAACTAAATGTCTTAACATTGCCTGAGATGGGTTCCTAAATAATATATTAGTAAAAGATTGCAGTTGGACTATTGTGTGAGTTTATTACATATCAAGGTTTCCTTCAAATCTCCCTATGAGGGCAACATAAATTATTACAAAATATTATTTGATGTTGGTATTTCTGAATATTAAAGGAAAAAAATCAGGAAGCACTGAGGCCAGTCCTGACATTGCTGCATTATTTTAAGACACTTAGTCATAAAGAAAGCACTAGAAAGATTTATTTCCAAGTCTTGAATTATCCTTAAAAATTTCTTAATGATATTTCCATAGATAGCATAAGCAAGAGTACTGAAGGCAAGTGAACTTTTACTGTGTAGGTGGTATTATAAGTAGAGTGTTCAACTTGCTGATGAACCAAAGCCAATATACGTACAGAATGATCAAAATAGCTGCAGTTTTTCTATCATTTCACCAGGCAAACTTTGTTACTGGTTTTGCTGGAACTGTTCAAATTATGCGGAATTAGAGGTTTAGCAGAAACTGGGGAAAGTAATTCAGCTAAGTAGAAGTATTGATGCCTGTAAATGACATCAAAGCTTGAAGGAAGATAGATTAGTTGAAAAGAAAGTAGAATAATTCATTGTGTACATTTATTTTACAATTTCAGCTGGAACAGCCTAGATTACTGATTGCAGCTACATTCCCATGTGAATTTATAACTTCTTACTCTGAATTTCTTGTGAACTGATTTTCAGTTGATTAATTATAAATGTTTTGGGAATAGAGGAAGAATTGACTCCACACCACTTAACTTTAGGCAACAAACCTAAATGTCTAAGACAGCAGGCTAATCTCATAGGTTTCCTGTATACTCAGTGGAAAAAAAAACATAGACTCTTCCATAGGGAGAATTTAAAGTGAGTTTTTTTGGTTCTTGCTTTGACTGCAGTGCTTTCATTTTCCTTTACAAATTCTTAAAACATCCTGAGTTGTTTTGCACCACATGAAATGGATAACTTCCCATGGTGCTCTGAATCTGTATCTTTCTCTTGAAGAAATTCTGAACTGCCTGTTTCTGTTCAAACAAACCAAGCCAATAAATTTGCTTCAACATAGTAAGGATGATCCATGGATACATTCAGCAGAACTGATTTGTTATTGGCTGGAAGAGAATAAATAGAAATGACAAAATGAGTTAATCTGCAGAATCACTCCTCCTGAAACCCTGCTAACTGTAGATTCCACATGTCAGAATAATCATAGAGAAATTTCAAATGAAGGTTTGATAACAGTGTGAATTGTTAACTTTCATAATAACATTTGGTAAGACGTGACATGATAAATGATAAAATCTATAAGGTAACTGGACACCCCATGAGTAAGTGTGATATCCTGTTACTTAATGTGTACTAAAAGGGACATTGTTATCTAAATAGGCAGTGATCTTTATATGTGCAGCTATGCTGTAATTACTCTTTATTTGGCTACATAGTCTCTGTTTCTTTCCTAACTTGAGGAACCAAAAAAAAATAAAAAAATAAAAAAAAAAAAAATAAAATTGGAAAAAATGTGTACTTTAGATCTACCTTTTACTTTCTCATATACTGCAACAAAGAGTTTACAAGAAATGTTATTGTTATGTACGTAGATCAGCTAATCTCAGACTCAACATCTGCAACATCAATACTTTCAACTGTGATTTCAAAACTGGTTTTCAATTAAACATTACCAACATAGGCTTACTACCTGTGCATGTAAACAAACATCAAGGTCAGAATGCCAGAATGCATTCAAATAAATCTTCTTTAAGGAAAAGCTTACTAAGCCATGCTTCAGATACTTGTCCAGACATATAAAAAAATGCAAAACACTTCTTCTAGTAGATTCTGTAACCACTGTAGAAATGCAGTGAGGAAGGTGAGTATGAACATTTAATTAGGCCTCTTCAAATTAGCATGATCCTAAGGCATTCAGTATGTGACAGTCAAACAATTATTTGAGGTAATCCTGGGCAGATTACTTGTTTGTTTTTGTTTATTTGTTTGTTTTTATATTACAGGAAAAATACAAATGAAAAATGTACTCTAGGTGAAGAAAGGAACCAAGGAACTATGGATCACTAATGCTAATGAAAGGAATCAAAGACAGTGTTGTCTAAAAGTGCCAAAGAATGGTTATCAGTTGTTCCTTGTTGATATGGAATAACTGAGTAATCAAATGGTCAGAAGGGACATTTCAGATCATCTAATTCCAAACCTGCCACATGTAGGGATATATTCCAGTACATCAGGTTGCCTTAGTCCCATCCATCCTGCCCTCAGACGCCTGCAGAGACTGCGCACCCACATCTTTTCTGGGCAGCCTCTGTCAGTGCCTCACCACCCTCTAAGCAAGGGATTTTTTCCTATAATCTACTCAAAATTTATCTTTTTTATTTTTAGTCTAAAATTCTGTGTAAAGGATGGGAAGGTGATGAGTCACAAATTTCATACTGTTTAAGAATTTTGTACAACTTACAATGCCTATTCCAAACTGGGGAGGTATGAAAACCATTCTTCTTTTCAGAATACACATGCATATTGCTGGCTATGCTCATGTTTGCATGTCCTACAAATCTGTTTTCTTTAACAGCATGACACTGTAAAAAGTTTGTAATGACTTACTGAGCTTCTCAGGCTTTAAAGGAAGTCCAGTGAAGACCACTAACTTCAATGCCTGTCTGTCTTCCCTCCATCCATCCCCACCTTTCTCCCTCTCTGTCTAGACATTTCCCTGTGTCTCTTTTCATATTTCTTCATTTTCCTTTTCTATTCCACCACTGCATATGTTATTTACATCAATTTCTATGCTTCTAATCAACCAAAAAATTCTGACATTCTGCTTAGGGATTGTGTAAACCTGTTTTCGTTCTCACTCATGACTTTCCAGCCTCCTGGGCTGGAAGTAGCAAAATCCCTGAGGAACATCTGCTGTACCTCACAAATTACAGTGGGCCTCATTCAACAAAATGAGTCCCCTAGCCCTTGATTAGCAGATCTATTAATTGTTAGGAGCCACGGGTCTTGATTTTACAGTGGTTTACTTTTTTTTTATTAGAAATTGGGAGAAAAATATATTAACATTTTTAAAGTTGAGTCTCTTAAGCCTAAGTACCATGTTCCTTTTGGGATGTGGATTTAGTTCTGAACAACTCATCTGAAACAGATATTTCTGTCTTCCCCCTGAGGGATTTATTGGCAAAACTAGCCATCTATTAACATTATCCTGGGACTCTGCGCAGTGAGAATAGATGCTATAAATCTCAGTTGTATAAAAGCCTAAAAGCTATAAGATTTTACTGGACAGCAAATAGAAAATTCCAATAAGTTCAAACCTGTTTATTTTACTTAGAGTAAAAGAACATTCTGAGTGAAGTTTGGTTGGAAATGTCTTTGGAAACAGCCATTCTGGACATCTCAAAATAACCAATTATATACACCTTGTGCTTGCACACTTTCTTTCAAATATATATGACAATTTTGTATGGGCCATGCAAAATAACAGAACCTTGCATACCTAATTAATATGTAAATGGACTTGGATGTAATTAGAACTAATAATAAAAAAATGAATAAATACTACACTCCATTAGTAGCAACAGTCTAGAGTTTAAATTTACATTATTCACCAGAATTCATGTTCCTCAACTAACATATGAGATTGTGATTAGCTAGAGCCCAATTAGATCTGATTACCTTAGCTGTTTTTTCCTGACTGATCTCACTAAAAATGTTACATAGTCAAAGATTTGCTTAAGGATAGTTAAAAATTTTGTTAGTAAAAGAAGATGTTTACCTCTTCATAGACTGACAATAATGTAGTTTCCAGGTGTGGCAGATTTGAGGCCCAAAAAATAACCTTTCACTCATGCCTTTTAAATTTTGCTTTTATTATACATAGCATTTTCTATCCACATTGATCATGCATACTTCATTCTGGCTAGCATAATTTGCAACAAATGTTTTTTCATACCACTACTAATACCACTATAATTATTTTGACGATTTAATTTAAGATCAAATCCATTTTTAGCAAAGAAACTTAACCTTACCACATAACACAACTATTGCATCAATTCTAACTTTCTACCAGTAAAAATCTGATTAAAATTTTTGTCGCTATTTTTTGCTTTTCATATATTGTCATACCCGTACTGAAATTCACTTACTCAAACAAGCATTTAGTTTAAATGTTGCCAGTTTGCAATACTGCACAGCTGTAATGTCTTAATCATATCACATGCAGGTAACACTATCTCTTGCGCTTGGGAGGTTTAAAATTTTATTTATTAAAATTCAAACCAGGAAGAGAACAAAACTGTCCTGTATATATTCTTTCTAGACTTAACAATGAAGCCATAGTAGGAGTTCCTCTCACGACTTCATTTTTTACGTCTCTAGAAGTGTATTTACCTCTAAGGTATTGGTCATTTCTGTTATTTAACAAATGCTTAGAGGAAAACTTACTTCATGTAATAGTATCAGTAAAACAATTTAAAATTTCTTTCAATGATTTAAGTCTTCCAGATTTTTAATATGCTTACTATGCCATGGGTAGAAAAACAAGATACAGAAATATTATTAAAAAAATGAACCCTGAAGAACTTATTGATCATGTAAGCTATAACTATCATGCTGCTATGTTGCTTCACATTACGTTTTCCTCTTTCTTGATCATTTGCCCCTTATTCAGAGACAAGGAAGGCAACTAGAAGTGTATAATGGAACTTGCACTTCCGTTACAAGGTAAGAAAATAAAATACAGGACATTGATGCAGAGTGACTGTTGGCTGTTCCTGAAAGACTCTTAAAACTTATGTGAATCTGAATAAAACTTAATTTAATCTGAAAGTCAACAAGTTAATTTTAAGAATCTTGAAGGAACATACATCAGTTGAGCTCTCTTATAATGGCTCATATTAAATTTTGGAAGTGGTATTTCTTTCTAAATAAAATTATGGCATTAGCATTCTGTAGAAATCAACTATTTTGAAACCCCAAAATGGTTTTCTTTCAATAGCTTTACTTACTTATGTTAAGTTAATGATACTTCAAACAGCACCTTGAAAAATGAAGAAACAACAGAATGTTTTTATCTGATGAAGGTCCTTGATCATTTACATGGAGAGGTGCAGAATCCGAGTTCTTTTAAAGTTTTATAAATCATTTCCAGCAAAGGTTTAGGGAAGATGCATCTAATATAATAGGATAATACTTTTGATCACAACTCCATCTTATTTTCCATCGATAATAGAGGGATTCATACAAGTGGTTGAAAAATGGGTATCCAAAGAGTAGGGGGTCTTTTGAGTCTGTCAGCATTTAATCCAGTAGTTCTTGAAGAGTGAGAGTCATTGTAGTTTTATAGCATTGTGTTTAGCAAACCCATGAACAGGGCCTTTGAGAATATATTCATTTCACATGGATCTTGGCCAAAGTTAAATTAACAGGATTTCTGTTGGAGAAGAAATTAGTACATTAGATTCCACAGGGCAGCTAAGCAACTAGCCTAGGAGATGGAATTAATGCAGTGTAAGATGGTTGATTGGGAAACTTCTTGGAAAATGAGAATCACAGAAAGACTCCTCAGGTTAGAGGTAGAATAATCCAATTTCAAGTAGGACCTTGCCAATGAGAATACAAAAGTTAAGCACATAAACAAGCAACAGAATATCAGGAGAAGGAAAAGGAGGAAAAAAAAATAAGTGCTACCAGGTTGATAAGAAGAAAGTGTTTGTATCTTTCAAGATAAAAAAGAATATCTTCAAAAGAGCAAAAGAAATTGCAGGCAAGCTGTGGGACTGCTGTGAGAGTTTGTGTAACAAAAGTAAGTGCTGACTTAACATCAATTCATTAACAACTGAGCAAGTGTCAAAAAGAACTTGTTCAGCCTCAGACGAAACAGATGAAGAGAAGGAAATTGCAACTTTTGATAACTCAGCAGGAAAAGCTAAACATTTGCAAAAAACATGGGAAATACTTCTATTGTCAAAATTAATAAGCATCATGCATACCAACTGTCAGGGAATTACTTGCAGGAAAGGGACTTTGACAACATTATTGTGTCTACCTGATCTGCCAAAGACATTATCTGAGGTAGAAGAAGGTTTTGGAGTGACACAAAGTACAGTAGATCAGATATCCAACTTGAGAAACTAAACAGAAAATACTGAGAATATAAAGTAGAAGCGCACTGCAACTTCATAGGCTTCAGTGAAGCTTTTGATCTTGTGTGGCAAGGAACACTCTGGGCTGTGATGAAGACGCTCAGCATTAACAAAAGAACAGTGACAACTCACAAAATCCTTTATTGCAGTACAGGGAGTAAAGTCCTTCAAGGCAACACACTGAGTAAGTAGTTCCATATAGCAGCTGGTGTAAGAAAGTAATATCTCCTGTTGCCACATCTCTTCAATTGTTTCCTTGAACGTGTTATGTCAAAAGACTCTGAAAACTTTGAAGGAGTGCTATCAGATAGCAGTGGTAATATAGGCAATCTGTCCTTTGAAGACAATCTAGATTTGATAGGAGGAATGGGAACAGGATGTGCAAATGCAATGACAAAGCCGAGCAGCACTGCAGTGATGTATGGTATGAAGATCAAGACAAAATAAAAAGCAGCATAATGACAGTGAGGATTACTGACTCTGAACAAGGGATATACATCAAAAGCAAGAAATCTGAATAAGTGAACTTATTCAAGTACCTCAGTGTTACTACCATGAAAGACAGAAAACCTGAAACAGAAATCCAAGGAATCACCCTCATGCTAGCAGTGCTCACAGACCTGAATACAACCTGGAAAGACAAGAACACCCTTAGTAGATCCGAGAGGAAAAAAGAGGAATCTTCTTAGAAATACTGCGTTCTCAAGAGCATGAACAGTATGAAATAGGTGAAACTCAAACAGCAGGAACAGGATGAAGAATTCAAGCCTTTGAATTCAGATGTCTCTGCAGAATTCAATGGATTCCATATACAGTGCACTGAACTAACAGCTCTATTACAGAGAAGTAGGATCTGCAGTAATTGGATCCCATGAGTCTGTACTAGCAGCAGTGCAAAGAGAGAAGCTAGAAAGGTTTAGCAGTGTGACTAAAGCAAAAGGCCTAGCAAACATAATTGTGCAGGGAAAAATGAAAAGAAATGAGGAGGAGCTGTTTGTTGATGGTTGGTAAAAAACCATCAGCAGAGGCTGGACAAGAAAGTCTCAGATGGTTGTTGTTCAAACTGTTAAAACCAACTGAAATGGAAGGAGATTACATTCAGCATCTTGCTATGATCCAGGGAGTCAGAGAAAAGGAAAATAAAATAAAATAAAATAAATAAATTATCACAGTACAGAAAACAGTTATAAAACCAATCTAGGAGGCCATGTCAGTGTTTCATAAACTGATAAGATTTTTTATTCTGCTTGTTCTTTTCTGTATCCATTGAAGTGGTATTTAGTCATTTCCATGCCTACAGTCCCTAGTCAAAAGAAAATACATTTTTTGCTTAGTACCTTGTTAGGGGAATAGGCCAAATCTGGTGTCTTGAGAGATCATAGTATCATAGTATCGTGCGAGTTGGAAGGGACCTTAGAGATCATCGAGTCCAACTCCCAGGATTCGAGCCCTCTAGTGTAGCACAGGGGCAATTCTACTACTTGCGCCACAGGGGGGATTCGAACCCGGGCCCTCCGGTGTTGCAAGCGGCGGTTTCTGCTGCTGTATACCCCCAGGTCCAGCCAGTAGTGAAGCTAGACATGCATTTCCTAGGCATGCTAGGCACACACAAATATATGCCTTCACTACATGGATACATCTACATACACTGAGCTGCACAGATAACAGACTCAGAATTCTTGTGTGAACACAGACAGCATCAATGTACTTATAGTGCTCCCCACACCGGCCAAGCAAGATTGAGGCTTGTCATTGCCTCTCATGCACACTCTCATGCACAATGAAAGTCCCCTAATATTCAAGCTGAGAGGCCTAATAGCTGTCCCTACATGTCAGTTTGCCCAGTTTCTGGCACTTGGGCATAGGATGCCCTGAAGCTAGAGACCTGCTTTAGCTACACAACAGCACACCAGCATACACACATGCAGAGCTGGCTGAAACTCCTCTGGTTCCTAATAAACATCCATGGTCTCACACTTTGAGACATCCTCACCCTTTGTCTACGAGAACACCTAATCCATTTCCCATCTTATCTTTGCTGGCTCGTACACACTTTCTTGCATACATCTGGGACATAATCCCATACCCTGCACACACAAAACAATGAGTCCATCACCCATGAAAAGAGCAAGAAGAATTTCATGAGACGATGGGACAGACAGTGCTGATCAAGTGTAGGATGTAGCCAGACAAGTGTACCCACCAGGAAACTATTCACAATGTAACTGGTCATTTTTATCTCTTCATTTTCCAATACACCTTCCTCCCTAATCCACCATGATCTCTTCACCATCTTAAGTTTCTCCTCTAAACACCCCATAATAAGTCCTATGCAAACTCTTCTACATCCTATTATGTTCTGAATCCCAAGACAGTGCCCCAAGATCCAAAAGATGCTCGGGTGTCTACTTGTCTCTGTATTTCATGCCTGAACATGCCTGGACAATGAGGCTAAGGCTCTGCTGGGACAGCCTGTGAAGGATCACTTCCTCTGAGTCTTTCATTTGGGCTCCTGCTCAACTCCTTACTCTTCTGGGCTTATGCATTAGAGTCCAGAGATGCATCAGGAAGGGGATGGGGCAAGGCAATATTTGGGTTCCTTCACCCTATCTCTGTGCTCCTTTTGAGTGTGTGAACAGGTTTTAATCACATAATTTAATAATTGCAGTTGGCTAACTAGGATATTTTGTTTCCCTCAGATGAGTAAGGTAAGAGATTGTACTTGTGACTTCTACTTCAGTTTAATTTTGATTTTACTTTGTTATCCAACCATCTTCCACTGAAGCAGATTGTTTGTTATTCTATTAGAGGATGACCTTGATTCAGTTCATATTTTCTTATGCCTTCAGTAGCTATGTAGTAAGTCTACTAAGTAGTCTATCACTAGTGTGGTAATTCCCTTTGTGATCCCTTTCTAACAGAAGTGATATGAGCATCTTTCAGTGAGGATAGTGGAAAACTTGTGGTATAGACCAAATCCGAGTGACAGTGAAAGTGTGAACACCGGTAATTCAGCTCCTGACAAAGATGCACCTCTGGTGTTCCCAAGCTTTTCCAACTCAGCCATGCCATCCTCAGGATACTTCTGAGGCTAGATGTCAGCTGGATTCATTGTGCAGTCCAGAAAACTCTGGGACATCAGCAGCATTGCTTATATGGTATTTCCTCTTAGACGACTGGAAATATTCAGATTAAATTGGTCCCTAAAATAATCCTTATATACTTGAAAAACAAACGAACAAAAAAATAAAATCTAGCTTTAATTAACACACCAGCACAAGGAATATCTATTTGAAATTTGTGTGAATCTTTCTAACTGCTGTGCTTCGTTTCAAATTTGAATGCTCTTTCATCTTTGCACTATGCTGCACCATTCACACAGAACTCTTGAGGGAGTCCACCCAACCCCGTTTCCTAATTTAACTTTAAAATCATTATTCCCAATCATAGAATCATAGAATTACTCAGGTTGGAAAAGACCTTGAAGATCTTACACGTGAAACACACAAAATATATTACGGTTGTTTTATTTTTCTCCATTTATTCTTCGTTGAACAACTAATGATTTCTAATGGACAAACAAGTAATGAAGGTTGACTAATACACAATTAAAGGTTATGGTGAGTCATCTAAATGTGGAATAACATTAAGCAGAAAGAATAAGAGAAAGTGGAATCATTTATTTAATTTGGATATCATTCTTTGCTATGAACCTCCAAAAAAGATATGCTATAGACATAGCATTACTTATTTGCAATAATTACAAACAGAATTTTTTTTTACAACAAAAGTGGTGTATTTGATGTACGTAGAGGTTTTTTTGAAACTGAAGCTTTTGATCCAAGTCAGATTCTGACCTTGCAGTTTTTACTTATGCTAATAGTCCTTCAGCTTCAGTGCAGTGTTGATGGGACTGTTCATATCAGTAAACGTTACTGATGCATAGAAGTACAGTCCATCTTCTGATAGTTCTGCTTGGGTTGCATAATGAGATAAAATATAATAACAGAGGAATCCATAAAGTGTTTTTCCATTCCATGTCTCCTGCTTCAAAATTATGATGAAAAACAATAACTACAAAAATTCAGCACAAATTAAGAAGCCAAATAAAATAGTCACAAATCTAAGAGTTGCTTAGTATAGTGGGAAAGTAAGAAATCATTGATGAATCACACTTGTGGTGGAAACTGCTATAAGTTTGAGCTGAAGAGGGTAACTCATCAGAGCTGTGGGAGGCAAGAGCAAGAATAGAGCTGATCTCAAAATACAAAATTTAGTTCCGCGAGAAAGCACAACTGTGGAAAAATACAACCAACATATGTTTCCACTTCTATGGCATTACTGATAAATATCTAGATCCTTTTAGAACATTTTAATTTTATGTATACACCACTAGAATGTTCTCTAGTGGAACAAATAGACTGCATCCATTTCCAAAACAATGGAACCAGTGCACCACTAACCAAGCATTTAATGAGCATTGCTGTTTCCACAGTTCATCTGTCTGTACATGATACTTCTGTAATGGTCTCTTGTTTTCTTTACATTACTTCTCAGAACTTTGTAAATAATGTTTAGAGACTTTTAAAAAATTTCTTGTAAATAAATGCAACAGCATTAAAATGATAACACCTAATGGCATTTTCAGAAAATGATGCAGGAATTACTTTAACTTTTTAAAATTTATTTATTTACTTATCTATTTGTTTATTTATTCCCAAGTCTTTTCAGATACACTGAAAAAATGCATATCCTAAATTTTGTTTTGGCTTAACATGCTGTTAGTGGTTTATTAAACCACCAAAATAGAAATATTTTCAGTATAAATAAGAACTTATAATTCTGGCTGTGGATCAGCACAAAGGATTTTAGCACTTCATAAGGAAATTTTAAGGCAGTAAGAGAATTTGAAATGCTCAGTGACCTGCAAGTTCCAATTCCACCTGCAGTCTTAGTTTTTGTAAAATTATTTACATGTGTATGCAGTAAAGTAGCTCTAAAATCTAGTTGCTTAACTGACTATGCAAGATTTTTATTTTCCTTTATTACATTTCTTTATCTTCTTCAAAGTTGTTCTTCCATCTAAATGTTTTCTATTATTTTTAAGGTTAACTGGAAGCAGCCATGTGTTAGAGCTTTTTCATAATATTCAGTTTCTAAAAGCCCAGTTGAGCCCAGTTGTTGAGCCCTCAGCTTCTTCTGAATTTGAACTACCTTTAAAAATAATGGAGCTAAAATTCCTTTTTATAAATAAATAAACTTACAAAATGTCATTAGCTTAAGAGATTTCTTGCTGCTTGACTTAAGCTGAAGAGCTAGCAGAGGTTTCTGGATGTGAATAAACATACAATCAATTTTGTATTTTCTTTTAAAAACAGATAGACAGGAAGATAGAGGTAGCAGGTATTAACTCACATAATTGCATGTGATGGAATTATTGATAACTGGTCACATACTGATCTGATGTAACAAACTCATGTGAAGTAAGAGACCATTCAGAGTCTTCCCACTGTTCACCTGAGTGACGAAAGAGTAGCTCACCCTGGTGATTACACTAATAAACTCTACCAGACCTTGGAGGATTAGCAATGAAAACAATTGTGTTCAGCTGCTTGGGATTAGATTGATTTACTACACTGGAAAAACATGACAATTTGCAGATCCCTGTATTCAAACACAAGACAGACTTGGTCCTTTCCATATTGGTGATGTACCCATAATAATGCCTAATATTCCAAGTTTAAGCATTATACTGTTCTACTCATTTGAAATTTGCCACTCTGGCCAGACCATCTGAATAATTTATTTACCCATCGTGAACATATAATGTGAAGTAATTAGTGGCAAATGATCAGTTTAAGTTGCAGAGTTCAGCATGTGATTTGTTAATTTCTCATTCTTCTCTAATCAGTTTCTTGTAAGCATTTCTAGCCTGTTGCATAAAATTTTTCCAGACTGGTTACAGAGAGACATTTCTTTGGTATATCTCTGAAAAAATATTTGACATGCAGTATTTTAAAGCTGAAACAATTTTTTATGTATGGGAGAGAAAGAGAGTAAGAGTTTTTTTCCATTCATATTTTTCTTTTCCATGGGTCCAAAAGTTACCACGATTTTCCCTCTGTTTTGGAAAATATACATCAGAAATGCAAGCCCTGAGAAGATGTTGGAAGAGGTCTTCCCTTGGGCTTCTGTAACATCACGTGAAAGACATCGCAGACAACATTTTAACCTTCTTGCTCTAGTGAGCAATTATTTCCATGTCGCTGGAATCATTTTTGTTGAGCATTAAAGGCAGAAAATATGCTAATTTCTTCTTTACATTACTTGCTTTTGCTTATGGCAGAAGGAATTGCACAGAGGTTGAGCTTCTATGAGTTCCTGAAATGCTGTCTCCCACTGGAGCTCTGCCTGTGGCATGCTGTTGACAGTGCTTAACTGCGTGATAAGAGTCCCAGTGGCACTCTGTAAGTGAAAACCCGCTTTGAGTATTTCACTGACCTTGATTGCACTAAGCAGGTTGGCATGTATCAGAAGTGCTAAAGCAGCAGAAGGTGCCCATTCCAAGCCTGTGATTTAACTAATTTTAATTAATTTCAACTCCAGAACACAACTGCGAACTTCTCTGCCCTGCTTACATAATTTATGTCCAATTGCCAATATTTCAACTCAGAAAAGGCTAGGCATGGGCACAGTAAACAAATCAGTTATTTTTCTCATTTAAGGTCAAAATAATCACTGATGTAAATAACTGTGATTTTTTAATTTCATTTTATTTATTTATTTATTTATTTTTCCTAAGACGGGTTTAACTAGTGAAACTATTGGAGAAGATGCAGGTATTTTACTCCCAGGCATTTATCACTGCATTTATTGCATATAAATGTTGCTCACATTGTTCATGCCTGTTCCATATTGTTTAAAACTGATCTCATCATTTCCTCAGCTTTCTATTCCCTCCAGTGTGCCTGCAGTTCTGATTAGTAATTTACCACAGAGTTCTATAACAGTGAATACTCTACTGCTGCTGTTAATTAAATCTGTGTGGGTAACTATTCACTCACAAGAGAAAATCATTGCAGCAAGATATTGTCAGGCCTGAGGCTTTGCACTAATAGAATCTGTACATATCCCAGAGGTGATGTGTTCTGTGTCTGGAGAGGATGCAGTGAGCCAGATCTTCCAATGCATACAGCTGGTGATTCAGTGAATGAATGTCAGGGGGACAAACTTCAAAATACAACGTTCCTAAGACTGAAAGATGGGCAGAATAAGAGCAAGGCAATATGGATATTTCATCCTTCTTGATATGATGTAATCTCATAACCTGTGATTTAGTCTGTGTTTCTTTTAATGTTAATTTGGGACACATAACTGATGTGGAGTGCTTTAAGTTGTTAAAATTAATCATTTAAGGGAACATCATACATGGTGAAGGGTATTGTTATATTAGGAACATAGATGAGTTGAGGAGACACGGTAAAAGTGGCTTATAGCAAAATACTGAAGAATTACATAAAGGACTTTTAAACTACTGACAATTCACTGTCAGCTAGTTTCGGCGGTGACCCATAAAACTTTCCCTTCTCAGATAATGATAGCATTTGCCATATTCCAAGTATTTTCTAACGTGTGTCAGGAGGTTATATGCATCACAGGCAAAATGAAAAAATTTAAAGGTTACCATTGTCTTCATTAGCCCCATTGCACTAATGAAGGGACAGTTGCCTTGAGCAGGCAATTGCTGCCTCACGAATTCTGCACATGGGTTGCTGCATTAGAAGCATCTGCGAACAAACCTCATCCATTGTAAGGGGGGAAATGCCCCTTGTTGAGAATTCGTGTTATCTGGGTTACAGAAATGATTTGGGTACTATATAAAGCGTATGTTCTTCTTCTTAATAAAAGATGTAGTTTGTATATTAACTTCTAGACTATGAAGTAAAGGATTAGAAAGGATCTTTTTTTTTTTTTTTTTGTTTTTTTTTTCATAGTGATGTAGTTATCTGTCCATATGCACATAGGGATTTACTAAAACTAATGGAACAGTGATTATAATGGACAAAGAAACAAGAAATATCTAACTGCTACTTAATGGAAATGGTTGTCTCAAACTTTGGAAGGTGTAGCGATCTGAATTATGTTTTTGCTAGTATACATAATGCATGTATACACAATACTTTATCAGTTCACTGTGCCCTTTCTGCTTCTTAAATGAGCATCTCTGTAGCCATTGTTAACAGCATGTTTGGCTTGTTTAATATAACAAAGTCAAACAGGATGCAAACAGATTTGTTCTACAGGCATAAATAAGACTATATGCTCTCAGTAATTCGTACACATTTAAATAATAATATGTATGTTATACAAAATAGACCTGATAAATAAGTACATACACCTTAAACAGTAGGCAACTAGATTTGTAGTCAATGTTACAAAATTTGGAGATGAGAATCTTCCTGGAAGCAGCCAATAGCCAGGATTTGTGTTATCAGATGTCAGCCTTTAAAGCCTTGGGTGCTGAAACCAGACTGGTCACCTAAACACATTAGTAATCGCTGGACTACTCCAGATGAAGATTTGTCACAGTTACCTTGGGCATTTATTTCATGGCAGTGTTTGTTGCACTTTCTGTACCAGTCCATCTCTGTGGTGATAAGCAGAGCCACCTTTACAGAAGTATGAGCAGGGTTCCCCTTCTGAGGTCTTGATAGCTTCAGAATTTGATTTTGTATAGGGACTAGGACAGCTCTGACATGCTAAGTTTTCGATCACTGGAGGGAACTGTTGATGATCCACTAAGGTGCTTTGAAGTTGGTGGGCACAGCCAAAGGGGAGTTGCTGTTGAAATGAAGCAAATAAAACAAAGAAGAAAGTGTAGCTTTGATGATTTAATAATTTAGGTTTAGTATCAGGAACTTGGAATATTGTTGCTGGTGCTAGGATGGGGACTGTGTGGGCTTCTAAGTGTTGATAAGGAGTCGAGCTCAGCACTTTCTACCATGTCTGTTTTTAATACATGCACATTAAACAAGCAGCTTGTGTACAACTCTGGTAGAGACCCTGCAGGAGATTTGGTCACATTCATTGTTTCTCTTTTATGTGATTTTTGTGGATTCTGCTTCTCTGGCTCATGAAAGCCAACAGCTCCAGTAATAATGGTGTTAAATGCCACTTGAAAAAGCCCTTGAATATATACTTAAAGATCACTTCCTGACACATATGCCGAAGAGATTATTTCCTCCCATATTAATGCTTTTCTATGAAATTAAATTTTAAGTATTGTATATACACATATTGAATTGAGATACAAAATGAGACAGTAACTAATCTAAAAACATTCAGAAAAAAAATAGAAACTGAAACTGATCCAAATGGCTCTTTTTTCATAACTATTAATTAATAAATAAAAATGAGGGCATGGTTATTTCCACTGTTGTAATGCAAAGTGCTTCTGGCTTTAATACATTTAGAAAATTAGTTGTTGGTTCAAATGACAACTTTATGAAAGAAAGTATTTATATTACAGTTACCTATTTAAGAAATGTTCACTGTGTAATGCTTTATTATGGTAGTATAAGCATCCAGAATCACTTCCTAGTGGAATATGGTGACTGGGAGCAGGGAAACTTAAATACTACTGGTCTTCAAGACTGTCACTGAGAATGATACAAAGAGAGACTCTAAATTATAGTGATACGTTACAACTGGAAATGACTCTTAGAATTCTGTTTACCCAATGCCTATGCTTACACATAATTTGGCAAAATTAACATTTCAAGTTTGATGAGTCTTATTACTCAATACATTATGACAGAAGAAAGAGATACTATCCAAAGGGCCCTGGACAAGCTTGAAAAGGGCCCACATGAATCTAATGATGTACAACAAGACCAAGTGCAAGGTGTTGCATTTGGGTTGAGGCAATCCAAGAAATGTATACAGATTGGAAGAACTTACTTGTGAGAAGCCCTGTGAAGAAGGACTTGGGGGTCCTTCTTGCGCACGTGTTCAGAGGAGGGCAACAAAGCTGGTGAGGGGTCTGGAGCACAGGCCTTATGAGGAGCACCTGAAGGAGCTGGGAATGTTCAGCCTAGAGAAGAGGAGGCTCAGGGGAGACCTCATTGCTCTCTATAACTTCCTGAAGGGAGGTTGTAGTGAGCTGGGGTGGGCCTCTTCTCTTGTGTCATTAATGATAGGACCAGTGGTAATGGTTGCAAGCTACGGCAGGGGAGGTTCAGGATGGACATTAGGAAGTATTACTTCTCAGAAAGGGTGGTCAGGCACTGGAATGGACTGCCCAGGGAGGTGGTGGAGTCACCTACCTCGGGGGTGTTCAAGGAAAGACTGGATTCTGTGCTGAGGGACATGGTTAGTGGTTTAGAGGGAGCTATTAGTAATAGGTGAATGGTTGGACTGGATGATCTTTTAGGTCTTTTCCAACCTTGGTGATTCTATGATTCTATGATAAGCCATAGGTGTTCTCTTGGGGCCCAGAAGGTCAACAGTATCCTGGGCTTTATCAGAAGAGAGTGGGCCAGCAAGACAGTAGAGGCTATTGCACCCCTCTGCTCTGCCTTTGTGAGGCACCATCTGGGGTGTTGCATCCAGGCTTGGGTCCCCCAGCATGGGAAGGAGCTGTTGGAGCTGGTCCAGAGAAGTCCACAAAGCTGATCAGAGGGCTGGCACATCTCTCCTATGAAGATAGGAGAGGAATTTGGGCTTGTTCAGCTTGGAGAAGAGAAGGCTCTAGGGAGATCTCATTCTCACCTTCTAGTACTTGAGGGAACTTAAAAATAGGAGGGAGAGCAACATTTTGCAAAGCCTGATAGGTATAGGATAAAGGAGAACGTTTTGAAACTAAAAGAGGAGAGATTTAAGTTATATGCTAGGGAGAAGTATTTTACTCAGAGAGTGGTGACAGAGCACTGGCACAGCAGTCCAGAGAAGCTGTGGGTGCCCCATCCCTGGAGGTAGGTGTTCAAGGACTAGGTGGATTGGCCCTGGGCAGGCTTAGCTGGTGGGGGCAACCAGCCAGGGCATGGCAGAGGACTGGGATTTGGTGAGCTTTAAGATCTCTTCCAACTCAAGCCATTCTGCAATTCTATGATTCTATGACTTTCAAAAGAAAGTTTCTGAGTTTCTCTCATCAGCAGAGACTTCAGAGGCAAGGCATTTCCAGCTTTTTTTTGGCTGTGACCTCCGTTCCCCAGGAATAGAAACCAATTCCTGTATTCCTTTTATAAATCATAATTATGAGCCAGTTCCTAAAAGCTGTTCTCCTTCAGCACAGTGTGTTTCAAAATAGAAGATCTGAACTTTTTTCCCTGTACTATATAGGATACAAAAATAAGAGACTGCACCTTTTAAAAACAAACAAGATGAATAGCTGTATGCTTTTCTTTTTCCTTTTGACATCTCTGTCTACCATTGCTGTGATTCAACCTGACAGCAGCTCAGTACAACACAACCATTTGCTCTTTCCCCTCCGAGTAGTATGGTACAGCCCCAAGCCTCATTTCGTCACTGTCTTGGCTCTGCCCTGGCCCTGGGTTTGCTCCATCACTCAGTAAAAACCAAAAATCAGTTCACACTATTAGCACTGTTTTGGCTGAATCCAGGACAACCACTTTAGGTAGCTTCTCAGTTGTTCATTCTGAATCAGATTCATTTCTTTACTGTGTGCTGGCACTCCACTGGACTGCTGCAGTAAGCACAAAGGGGGATAAAAAGAACTGAAACTGCTAACAAATGCTTTGTGGAAAGTGGGCAGGTTAAGAAAAGGTAGTGCTTAATGACAGCAATATATCACAAAGAGAAAAGTCAATTGTAAAATTCTGCATTTAAGCTCATGAAGCTACTTTTTATAGTCAAACAGAAATCCCAAGGAGAAATCAGTCATTTCTTAGGTGTTATCAACTGTTTCCAGTGAAACAATCTCAATCTGCTTCTTGAGGTTATTAAAATGAAAAGAACTACAGTTTTCTAGTCAATTTGTCACTGACAAGCAAGATTTGTTAATGATTATTTTTCCCTCACTCTAATTTACAAAGCATTATGACAAACTGGGCAATGATGTAAAGAGGAACATTATCATTTTGCATGTTAGTTGAGAAGCTGAGACAGCAAATAACGTATCTTCTGTAGAATAGCATGGTGTTTTTGCTGACATTCATTCTTATTGTTCCATCTCCACAACTTATGTCTTCTTTGTTTCTTAAGAAATTCAAGCAATGATGAAGCTTGATTAATAGAGACTCAGCATTTCCATAAAACTGTGAAAAGTAAATACACACACCAGACTCTGTATTCCTTCCAGAGCACCAGCTGCTGTGCCCAGTGTATAATTTTATCTTTCCTTAGTAATGTGAACTCTTTATTCATCTAGAACAGGAGAGATTTTACAGATACTGAAGTGCAGTCTATGACTTGCCTACAAAAATGTAACTTCTAATTATTGCTTAGAATCTGCTTATAGGATGTTTTGTTTTAGGAAGAATTCCTTAGTTTTGTCCCACACTTGAAGTCTTTATAAAACAGAATTTTTTATTATGAGTATTAAGAGTACTTGAGGGTTAACAAGACATCAGTGCAACTATAAATTTCTAATTCAGAGGAATTATTATGTTGATCTACAAGCAGTTTTCTTCTGGACTTAGATCCTCCCATCCTAGAACAATTACATTAAATGCTTTAATGGAAATTAGAGGTAAGTGGACATGGGCTTTAAGCTGTTTCCTACAGGCAATGTTAATCTCATTTAAATAAGTCACTAAAATTCTATACAGACATACTTTGCTTGGACATCACTACTAACAGCAAGTAACAGCTTTTATACTGCCCTTATTTTCTTTCCTGTCTCACATCTGACTTATTTTGGTAAGTGGTTAGACAGATCCAAAAAATAAATCTCAGACTGCAACATCACAGTATTTCCTACATGATTCCAGATTTTTTTTATTATTTTTTTTTATTTTTTTTTTTTTCCTAAGTGATCTTTCAAGCAGAGAGATAAAAATCCCACTAGAATGCTTTCTGCTGATTTTGATTTAATAAGAAATACTATGGAATTGCAATAAGGGTAAACTCATTAATACTGCAGACACTATCTCTTAGTGCATTCATGCTGAACCTCAGGCAGGAGTCTGAGGTGCCTAATTTAGGACAATCTCTACCCATGGCTTTTGTGATAATTACTGGAAAGAAGGAGAGAGAGAGGGATAACTCCAAAGAATGACCCATGGCATGAGATGTTATGCATAATGGTCTAACTGTTTTTTCTTATTATCTATGTACAAAGTAATGACAATAACACTTCTGATCGGCTGTAAGAGTGAGGGATGCCCCTAGCAGAAGCTTCTTCAGTGCTTTGGTAAAATCTTCAACACTGCCTGGTTCAGCATGTGTTAAAAATCCAAACCAAGAATTTTAGTCCTTTATCTATCTGACTGAAATTATAAGCTAATAAAAAATTTTAAAAAGGGGGAGGGTCAGACCATGAATACCTCTTGTTTGAAGAGTCAAGAACGCAGATCTCTGAAAGAAAGCAGGAAAGAGAATAGAAATGCAAGATTCAGTTTTTAATGAAAGAGAAATAATTTTTGGCTTATGATGCCCAGAATTCCAAAAGAAGGATGTATTCTAAATGAATTTTTGAAAGTAACATGGACACTAAAAAAAAAAAATAAAAGGAAACATACTGACATGGGCGAAAAGGAGTATGTATATGATGCAACATGGAAATGAACAGTGGTGTGAAGCTGGTGATAACAGTCAAAAGGAACTTCTGGATTCATTGACTCAGTAGAAAGATTTGGGGAAGTAGCTCAGTTAGATCTTTTTCTGGTTGTTAACACAGCTGACAAGCTGTGTCAGTAAAAAGTGTGTCAGTAAAAAATCTCCACTATTAAAAGAACATTATCTGAAAGCAGAATTAAGTGCTTAAAATTAGGGAATGCCTGAATTCAGATTGTCAGTGTAATACTAACTCTGTCTTAATGTGCCCTTTTCTTAAGATAGTTCCTAACTGTGCTGATGCAGCCTACCTAAATTAGACATCTACTGAAATACCTAAAATTTCAGTTTAGATATTCAACATTCTGCTGTTTGCCTGTCAGGAATGAGGTAACTTTCACTTTTGATTCATTCTGCAATTCCAGGATGTAAACAATCCCCAGGATGGCCTGTTTCATTTCATTGACCTAAGAAAATGTGGAAACTGGAGGCATCTCAATTAAGCATCTGTAGCATGATGGGGTGAATAAAAGCAGGAACAGTACTGATTTGGTTCAGAGAGACATCTGACAGTTTGGATGGTGCAGATTTAATGAGCAACTAATCAATATTTGGTATTTTTATTGCTGGTAATTGTGTAAGCACATGCCATCTTTGCTGATCATATCCAACTTTTCTATCCATGTAGAATAATTAATTTCCTCATTAGTATTTCTGTGGTGTTCCTCACTGAAGCAACTCAATTACTCATAAAAATTAATTGGTGCATCCTCTTGGCACCCTATGCAAGATGACATACAGAGGCAAAGACACTCAGGATATATGATATTCACTACCGTAATGTCTAAGTGTTATCTGATAAGTCCACAACAAAATTTGTGTGGTAGAATTGTACCCCCAGGTTGATGTGTCTGCACTTTCCTCAGGTGCTAAGCAAGATCAGCAGAGTTGACATGCGCATGTCCTATATTCTTCTTAAAAGGCATTTCAGGCTCCTTCCAGTACTGTGTGAAAGGTAAATTACAAATTCTCACTACCTGCTACTACCAGAAAAGTAAGAGCATTGACTTGTTTTGCTCTTTTTGAGAACCTGGAACACCTTTGGCTATCATGTGATCAGTTATTTATGTGTCCCTTCCCTTGCATTCCTGGCAAGAATAAGGTGGTTGTCTTCTAGACAGGAATTTTGTTTATTATGAAGTGCTTTTCTCACACTCTTGGGAACTTCACTTTCTTAGACAGGAATCCTCTGTGTTCTCACAGATTTGTCTCATTCCTATTCATGATTTCTCTGTTCAAGCATTTTCACCTACCTACAGCTACTTTTCCCCATTTGCTGGCTCATTACAAAACATGTCTCCCAGAAAGGTCTCTTCATGAGCTAACTTCAGATTCTCATCTGCTCGGTCCCTGGTCCCCACCCAGATTCACATTTGACCTTTCCCACTGGCTGGGTGCACTTGCAGATTCTGAAGTTCTTCCCCAAATCAAATGTCACAAATGCCATTGTACATCTTTTGTTATTTATAAATGTTTGTCATTTGTAGCCAGCTTCACCACCCAACAAGACAAAGCAAACAAAAACAAAACCCAACACCTTATCATCCATAGAGAAAAATAAATTTAATTACTGTCCTGCTTAGAGTTTCAAGTTAATTATTTCAGGTTCTTGGGAGTTGTGGTAAACTTTCTGAAAAGGCTGTGTTAATTATAAATTTTGAGCTAACTGCTCAGTTGTTACAAATGATAAACATTATTCTGAGTTTCTGAATGTCAGAGAAGTCATTTCTTCTCCTACATAAATCTTTCTAGACAGCTTTCAGTAGTTTTTGTTTGTTTGTTTGTTTGTTTGTTTATATCTAGGAATAGTTCATTATTATGCCATATTTATATATCAGTACACACTAAACACAGATATTCTGTATTAATAGGGTTTCAATTGCAGGACTGAGATCAGTATGCTATACAGTGAGTTGAAGGTGGAATGAACTGTTGTCTTCAATCACTACACAAAGGCCCAAGAGTGAGCTAATCATTTCATATATGTAAACTGTTAATATTTGTCTGACAGTGTTTAATTCCAGAAAATATTTTACGTTGAATTGTTACAGGAACTACTTAATGCTACGTGAAAATTATTGCCATTATCCAGTTAATATAGTATAAGACAATTATTTCCGTTACTCAAGAGCACTATAATTAATGAAGTGCTATTATGCAAATAATGTGTTTCATGAACAACTTCAGTGTTCAGTGGGTAGATACTTAACAATTTACGTGTTGTGTAATTTAACAATTACACACACTTAGCAATTTACGTGTGTACCTTGCTTAACACTAAAACAATACAGGAAACAAAAATGCCCACTCAACCTTATTTTTGTGGTTTTCTGTTTTTCAGTGTTGTTTTTTGTTTGTTTGTTTGTTTGTTTTAACTTTTTAACTCAAAAACTGATTTTGCACTTTAAAAAGTTTTCACAGCAATTTGGAACCATGGTTTTCAACAGCAAAAGGCCTAAATCTCTCCTGCATTTTGAATGATTTAAGGACTTTTGACTGCAAAGACTCGATCAATACTTCTCTCAACAGCTTAAGATTCTGACACATAGATAGGTTGATCCTGAAGCTAGAGATAAGACAATCAGACAATTTGGAGTTAACAGCTCCTGACGGACATAAAAAAAAAAAAAAAAAAAAAAAGGACAGTGTGAATTCCTTTCCTTATGCCTGGCAGATCTGTTCACAGGATGAGAAAGTAGTGGTTCATACAGCTCTTAAGGCTGTCAGCTTTTCAAAGAGGAAACAAAAGTGATAAGCAATACCCTGAAGGAATGTCAAGGCAAAATGGGACAGGATTGCCACTCCTTTCCAGGCTAATGTGGGAAAGCATTCACACTACATCTGTGTGCTATAGGTAATCAGAACATCATGGATACACAATTTTCAGTACTTTGTAAAATACTCATTACCACATAAAACCCAGCACCAATAAACCTTGTTCTTTGCTACTGCTCCTTTGATGTCTTCTTTCTCTCTATTTATCTCCAGTAACCAGGTTTTCTGCAGGATGAGTTCAGAAATATCTTTGTCATAATAGCCAGTTTTTTGAACTTAAATTTGTTCTATTCTTCAGTATTTTTCCTCAGTTTAATTTATTTCACTCCCGATTCTTCTTCTACTGTTTCCCTTCCCTCCCTCCTTTTCTTCCCTCCTTTCCCACATTTCTTTCTCATCAATGTATTTGTCACTTTCTTCTTTGTTATCTAATGTAACATAATGGGATGGAATCTAATTTATTTTTCTCCTTGAGCATTTTTCATCCTATTACTACCTTCTTCCATCCTTCTTTCATCTCCTTAGATGCGATCAGAGCATGAATTTTGTCACTCTTTAAATATAAGAGTTGAGAATCTCACTCAATGAGAATATGTGGGTGCTGCTCTCTGGAGAGATTTAGCTGACAGCTCTGAGTGTGCAAGGACTAGAATGAGCTTTCTGAAAGTATTCATTGGAATTGTATTAATAAAATAGCTAAAAGGATGAATTATATATATATATAATACTGGACACTTTTTTGTCTGCTTGTTTGATTTGTTTTATTTTTATTTTGTGTCCTTTCTAGGTTAAATATGATGTAGGAAAAGGGGTAAGAAATATATATACTTGATTGGAGAAAGAAACTCATCTTACTGGAAGAAACATCTTAAAATCAATTTCAGTATGAAAAAGAGGAGTGCCCACGTTCATGCAGACACATAGAGAAGCTTCACTGTTAACTCAAGCCTTCAGGAGATATTTAATGAGATCTTTTTCAAATGCTTTTTCAAATTGCCTTCTAATTTCTTTCAGGGCTGATTTGCTAAGATATTATTTCTGAGAACATAAAATCAAAATCAAATATTACAATTTTGTTTATAGGCACAACACAATTTTTCTCTTTCAAGATAGAAAATATGCAGAACCAGCAGTGCTCCAAAGTTTGCTCAAGTAGAAGCACATTAAGAAGACATTAGCAGTGTGGAGCCTAGAGCTGCATGCCAAGCATGGTGGTCTCAGGTCTTGTGCTCAGATGGGCTCTGCTCTGCTCAGACAGCAAAGGGCACAAGATTAATTTTGAAAGCATAAAAAGGAATTGTTCTGAGATTTAATGTAGAATCCAAAAGAGTGACTGAGAGTGCCAGACACATCAATAGCTCTTCAAGCAGCTTCTTACTGATTATAGCAAACAAGGTTCATTTAGGTGAAAATTCATAAGCATGCATTTTACCAAATTCTTATGAGGTATATTTGATTTCCTTCAGGCTGAATAACACTTTTTCTTTGGAAGAGTCACATCTGAAAAACTTTTAGTGGCCTGCAGATTGGTTGCTGTCCTGCCCGTGTTTATTATACATAAATTTAGGCTACAGGAAAACTTTAGTTAGAAGGCACATATTTGCAAGTGCTTCTAAATGAAAATGAATCTATTACTTGTGAACAGTGGATAATCATAGAATCATAGAACCACTCAGGTTTGAAGAGACCTTAAAGACCATCAAGTCCAACTACAACCTAATCATACTACCCTAACTCTAACAACCCTCTGCTAAATCCTGCCCCTGAGCACCACATCCAAACAGTTTTTAAGCACATCCAGGGACAGTGACTCAACCTCCTCCCTGGGGAGCCTACTCCAGTGTTTATCTACCCTTTCTGTAAAGAAGTGCTTCCTGACATCCAACCTAAACTTACCTTGGCGCAACTTGAGGCCATTTCCCCTCATCCTCTCACCTTCCACCAGTGAGAAGAGACCAGCCCCAGTCTCGCTGGGTTGCTGTATGTAAACATGTGTTGAATTTCTCTCCTAAGAATGGTGTTGCCTCAGAAAGGAGATGGCAGCAGAAAGAATGTGCAAGTAAGTCAATGACCTGCCATCCCACCCTCTCCTATCTTTGGCTATGTACATTCATAAATTTATTTGTTAATTTCTAGGTTCCCGAGCGCTTCCTAGGTGAGTATAAATATACATCTGCCATGTGCCAATTGCTGTCCTCTTCTCTTCCAAGGGAGCATATCTGCAACAATACAAAGTGGGAACTTTTAATTTACTAGAGATTTAGCCTTTCTTTCTTAATTATTTTCCAAGAATACATCTTATGATGTATTTGTTAGAGAGGGTAAGATGAAAGGAATGTGCTCTGCACTGAGGCAGCAGTAGATGAGATTTGTGCTGGCACATTTTTTCCAGAAGGTGTGGGTAAAGGGTAGGGAGTGTAGAGAGTATAGTCTTGGGTCAGTCCCTAAGAAATGTATGTCACATGCATAGAGGAGCTTTACTGTTGCAGTGAAAAATCATTTATGCTGGAAGACCAGAGCTGTCAATGATGAATTGTGAGCTCATTTGTGAGCTGAAGATTTTTGTTCTCCTTCTATCCTGGACTTAGGCAGTTAAAAAGACCTGTAGGGACAAGACCCTGCTCTTCATTAGGTGTTTCATAGAATGAGCACAGAACCACAAGTGTAATGAGGGAATCCAATAGTAATGTCATTTGGTGTAATTCTCCACTTTACAACATTTATTAAAGCATGCACAGAGACTGCAAAGGTATTGGTACTTCTATTTACTTTTGCTGTTTCTGTACAGAAAGTAGTAAATTAGTATTAAATTAGTATTTGCTGTGGTTGGACTTGATGATCTTCAAGGTCTTTTCCAACCTGGGTAATTCAATGATTCTATGATTTTAAATTCAGATAAGTGGCTGGGGTGCCTGATATGGAAAGTAAGGTAGTTGTATCCAAATCCCATGCTGTATGAATGTAGTTACACTGCTGCATTACCAGAACTGGGGTGACTGCTGATTGATGTGCTTCACCGTGTTGATTTACCAGTTTCAGTGTGTGTTATTTTGTCCAGAAACTCTGACTCAGAGGTTCACAGGGATTCTGTGATCCATATACTTCTTATATAGAAAACAACTAGAAAATCATTTTGATATGGACAGTTGGCTGAATATGAGCCAGCAGTGTGCCCAGGTGGCCAAGAAGGCCAATGGAATCCTGGCCTAATTGGTGAGGCCTAACCTCCAGTACTGTGTTCAGTTTTGAGCACCTCAGTACAGAAAGGACATGGAGTTGCTGAAGCAGGTCCAAAGAAGAGCAACAAGGCTTGTGAAGGGCTTGGAGAATGTGCCCTATGAGGAGAAGCTGAGGGAGCTGGAGCTGTTTAGTCTGGGGAAAAGGAGGCTGAGGGGAGACCTTATTGCTCTCTTCCAGTATTTGAAAAATGCTTACAGTGAGAGCTTTTAGGACAAGGTGCTCGGAGATATGATTTAGCAGGGGGTTGTTAGGGTACTATGGTTAGGCTGCAGTTGGACTTGAGCTTTAAGGTGTTTTCCAACGTGAGTTATTCGATGATTCTATCTTCTCCTCATGGCCTCTGTTGCTAGGGGATGTATTACTGCATTTGGTGTTACTTGGGATTTCTGAGGCATAGAAAGTATCTCATGAAGGTACGTCAGTAACTGTTGCCCAGCTAAGGGCTGTGAAAGCACTAATAGCTGAGGTCAAGATTTTGCCTGCAACATGAGATGAAACCTATGACTCAGTAGATGAGGAAAGAAAGTTTGTAACTCTTCAGAGCCTTCTTTCTGACACCAGTGCGTAATGCAAGAACACCCCTGGAGTGTGGTCTGAACTATGTATAGATGTTTCCCTAATTAAATGATCTATGATGAGAGTGTTATTAAGTGATCTCATTCAAGCACCAGATCCTCTTGTTGCTAGCAGTAGTGTTATTTGAAGTAAAGGACTGATTCAAACATGAATATTTTTCAAATCAGTGACATTTTGTTCCAAGTTATTTAAACAGTTCATGTGCTTCATCACAGGTTGTATGTTGACAATGAAATGTATTGAAAATAAGATTAATTAATGTGTTAATTCTCAGTGATAGGGTGGAAAGGAAAAGGTTGTTGTGGAATTTCTTATCAGGTGGCTCCCAGAGGAGGCATTCAAAACTCATGACATTTTCATATAAGCCACCCAACAGTTGCAGCCTGAATGGAGGGGCTGTACAAGCACTGGGATCAAAAGACTAAGGCAGGCCTGACAAGTGCTTTCAGCTGTCTGAAATGAGAGGTGCGGTGATAACAGCACAGTGTGAAGCGAGTGCTTGGTTGTGATCTCTGGTTTCACAGACACCCTTCTCAGGATTGTAGTCTGGCAGAGAGATTGCCTCTTCTTATACCCTTCTATTCATATGGCCTGGTTCAGCTTAGCACTCAGTATGCCAGCAATTGTGACTCAGATACCTCTCTGGCTGTTACTTGCACAGTGCCAAAATTTACAACACTTAGCATCCTAGTGTATAAAGAGAGTGCTGACTAGATCATTTATGGGAATTTCTTCATAGAAGCAATATAGGAATGCCAATCTGATCAGATTCAAGAGTAGAGTCACCCAGAGTGCCAAAATTTTAGGCAACAAATTCAAGACAGAAGCCTCTTCACTTTTTTTCCCTGTTACTCCTAAAAGGGTGGTGGCTTTTGCCACTGTTCAGTCTGTGCAGTGTAGAACTGTGCTTCATAAGAGGAGATTTGGGACCTAGTTCTGCTTCAAGCATACAGGTAGAATGTCAGGACTCAAAAGATCAAAAGAGAAAAATCAAGTGATTGTGTTTGAATCCCAGAATTCACCTTGATGGCAGAGTCAAGGAGTTAAAAATAACTCCTTGCTTGTTTCTTGTATTTTATTTTATTCAACAACTGTCCAATCTAAGATGCATTAAACATATAGGTAGCTTTCATTTCAGCCAGAAGTATGCCTCTAAGTGTGTGAATGCACATACATATAGTAATAATAATAATAATAAAAAAAAGAATTTGCATCATTCAAGTGCACTTCTGAGTTTTCCCAAAAATTATGACATAAATAGATATTATACTACATAACTGAAATGTCTCAGTTCTGTGTCAGTCAGTTTTTCTGTGATCACAAATCCTTTTTGTTCTGCTCTATATTTTGGACTGATGGATGTTGAACATTGGACAGAACTTGCTGTAACAAATGGAGATGGGAATCTATAAAGTGTGGCCACATTTAGCATTTGTTTTACTCAGGGTACTTCCAGAGAAGATAACACATCTTAAACTCTGTTCTGGTGATGAATTATGATGTTCTGGATACTTTCTGATGAGAATGTAAATAACTCACAAGTTTTATCTCTGTCTTCTTCTAGTGTGTTCTGAGAGAACTCAGTTATAGCAGACAAGAAATCCCTCTACTAGCAAAAACTGCTCATTTTTTGCTTGATTTGGTTTTAGTGATGTGGATAGAAAGCTTATGTACTAACATGGCAAGACAGAGACATTTGATCTTTTAAAGTTTCACCTGATTTCCTGTTCCAATTGTAAATTTATTGCTTTTCATTGTAAAATTAACACTGGAGCATTTTCTAGGCAAAGCTACAACTGTTATGCTTTCCTGATAACTTGTAGTTGTCTGGTGTTTACTTTATGCTCAGCAACACCAGAATACAAATGGCAAAGCACCAAGATTATTACCAGCATGCAGCTGACAATATGTAATAATTATTAGTTCAGATGTGTGCCCCCGGTGGCGCACGGTGGAAGAACTGCCGCTTGCAACACTGGAGGCCCGGGATTCGAATCCCCCCTGCGGCGCAAGTGGTAGAAGTGCTGCTTTGCTACACAGAGGGCTTGAATCCCAGGAGTTGGACTCGATGATCTCTAAGATCCCTTCCAACTCACACGATACTATGATACTATGATGATACTATAATGATATACAGTGGGATATACATCCCTCTAAAAAAAGTTACCATTACTTCCTTGGCAACTGCTTGTTTTAATTACTTCCCTATAAGCCACATGAAGAAAACTAGAATATTAAATTGATATTTTTACTATGTGTCTCCATGGTGGCAAAGAAATTATATTCTTTGAAATCACATCCTTGTCATAATTGTGTATATATTTACAGTGCTGACTACTGTTAGGCAAGAATTTCAGTGCAAGAAAAATATCAAAGAGAAATATCTCAAAGTAATTTACTAGCCATCACAGGTCTGATTTTATTGCTTATCATAAAAGTACACTGCAGCTGTTCAAGACAAGTTTATCTCTTAAAGGTAGTATCTGCAAAACTTGATCTTACGTAGCTGTTTCATTTTGTAAAGAAACTGATTATTATAGGTTCCCTGTATCCAAAATCAAACACAAGTGTTTTGCTGCTGTTAAGAGTTTCTTATTGCTCTGTGCATAAAAGGGTTTATGTATAGATTGCTATCATAAGAATGGAATAGACTTCTGAGGCAGCTGAGTTCACTTCCCTGCTATCACCAGCTATGCATACCCTTGGGATTGCTTCTCAGTGCTGGCTCTTGGTGCGTGCTCTGGATGAATGCCAGCACCATGCTGGGACAAGATGCAAATATACACCTCCTGTCAGCTTCTTGCTGTCATCAAGAAGGAACTTGACTGAAAGGAATTTTTAAGGTGTTGTGGCTAAAATTCTCAAAATGAAAAACTCAGAAGGTAAGAGGCTGCCTGTGCAACTTTTATCTTATGTATCCTAGCAGTCTTAAGATGAAGATTAGTGAATAAATAGTATGGCATTCTGAATCTGAAAGCCTAGTGAGTGGCTTTGACCCCCTCAGATCCTGCATCTGGAATTAGAATTTTCCTTCTTGTTGTTTGTCCCCTCTTCTCATCACAGTACCTGTTATTATTCAAAACACTAAAAAACACGATCCTCCCTCCCTCCCTCCCTCCCTCCCTCCCTCCCTCCCTCCCTCCCTCCCTTCCTTCCTTCCTTCCTTCCTTCCTTCCTTCCTTCCTTCCTTCCTTCCTTCCTTCCTTCCTTCCTTCCTTCCTTCCTTCCTTCCTTCCTTCCTTCCTTCCTTCCTTCCTTCCTTCCTTCCTTCCTTCCTTCCTTCCTTCCTTCCTTCCTTCCTTCCTTCCTTCCTTCCTTCCTTCCTTCCTTCCTTCCTTCCTTCCTTCCTTCCTTCCTTCCTTCCTTCCTTCCCTCCTTCCTTCCCTCCTTCCTTCCCTCCTTCCTTCCCTCCTTCCTTCCCTCCTTCCTTCCCTCCTTCCTTCCCTCCTTCCTTCCTTCCCTCCTTCCTTCCCTCCTTCCTTCCCTC